>NW_026613459.1:17500-41595 GCF_026213295.1 Gadus chalcogrammus | reverse complement strand
GGCGAGACGCTTCATCCGGAACCATGGCGGATAGTTCACGGTATTCCAGCGTCTACCAACCCTGGCCCACTCTCTCTGGGACTCTTTGGCACGCTGCAATTCCGCATTGCATTCTTCCGCCGTGTCGTCCTTCATGCACACCCTCCTCAGGTGGACCGACAGTGCACCGGACCCCCTTTTGCACCGGAGGCAATAGACGAGTCTCCTGTCTGGGGCGCTCCCTTCCAAAACAGAGGAGAGAGATGGATAGATAATGAATACATTAATCAGATATAAGCATATGAAGAGCTTTCACATTCAACAAACTATAACTTAAATGCTTTTTTGTCCCATCATCCTATTTAAGTCTCAGTCTCTCTGCACGTGCTTGGGGGACTCTCACTACAAGTCACTGAATCATCACTGTCCAACACAGTGATGGTCCAACATTATTCTTCATCATCATCGTCATCATCATCATCGTTCATATTATTACAACATATCAGTCATTTCAGAAGATCTTTCCCTTCCTTGTTCCTCAAAGTATATATATGCAGTCACAAGCACGTGGATGTTTTGTTCTACATCCGTCTCAACGCATGCAGGACCCGAAAAAAACTATGCAGAAGACGGTATAAGCGCATGGATGATAATAATAATAATAATAATAATAATAATACATTTAATTTAGAGGCGCCTTTCAAGACACCCAAGGTCACCTTACAGAGCATATAGTCATCATTCAAAACTATGTAAAACAGATTAGGAATAAGAGGAAAACAGAGGTTAAACATGAAGAATAATAATAATTAATAACACTCAAAGACGCCTAAAGTGAAGGGGGGACCTCACTAACCACCACCAATATGTAGCACCCACTAACACACACAGGATGTTCTATATTGACCTCCATCACACATGCGCGCAGACACGGTGTATGTAAATGAATACTCTACGCAGGGGGCCAAGAAGCCACCGCCGATTCCAATCTAAATCCAAGAAAAACATACAAAAACATTTGGCCAAAAAACACAGACGCATACAAAAAACATATAATGGGATGCCCCCTGCTGCTGCAGCACTTGCATGGAATTTTCGGGAAATGGAATGTTCGGGAACTGGGATCTTCTGCTCAAGCAACTGAATGTATCTCTTCCACCTGCTCAAACTGCAAAAGACAGCTTAAGCATCCACGTGGTCCTTTTATACCCACAGAAGAACCCGCGAGGTTGCCAGGTCCGCGCCAACGCAAAGGGTTGAGCTTTGGTCACCTTTGACTCGCAGATCTGGCAACACTGACTTGACTTCAGGTAGCCTATAGCTCACCTGAGGTATAAAAACGAATTACGATAAAATAAAATAATTAAAACAAATTATACAGGCCTATTGATATTTTTCTACTGATCTGTGGTCTAAATGTTATTCATATAGGATTCCAATAATTTAAATCATTTGTATTATCAAAATCGCAGAGAGATACGCGGCTGAGACGCAGCCAGTGCTGTGACGGCGATTATTGAGTAAACTAGTTAATGTATTTGATGCGTGTGTAGGCCTGTAAAATATTTAGTCTTGCAGCAATAATAATAATAATAATAATAATAAATAATAATATATATAACTCATTTTCGTCCGCTTATCCGGGGTTGGATCGCGGGGGGGGGGGGGGGGGGGGGAAGCTCAAGCAGGGGGCCCCAGACTTCCCGTTTCCGGGCCACATTGACCAGCTCTGACGGGGGGGGTCCCGAGGCGTTCCCAGGCCAGTGTTGAGACATATAATCTCTCCACCTAGTCCTGGGTCTTCCCCGAAATATGATGATCTGACAAAAAACCTCGCTGAAAAAGCATATCATTCCTCTGCCTCACTGAAGGGGCGTAGAAAGTTGTCTGAACCATATTAGCTTTTATACAGGAGGAGGACGTATAAAGTGAGAGCGCTGCCGTGGCATGAGACGGGACTTGTACAGAAACAATGATTAGATCCATAATGAATGAATGAATACGTTATTCCAGACTCAGAGTTACATATTTGAACGCAATGCATTACACTGCTTGGGCGTCATCGTTTGTGTGAGGTTAGGGTTAGTGGAGACTACCTGAAGCCTCATCGGTTCTCCCCTCCTTTATATTTTTTTATTTTTTTCAAAGAACATAGATGATAATAAACCATAACCAAATAATCCATTTGGGGACCCTTAAGCCTCATTCAGGCCGTTGGGGTGTCCTGCCCCCAATCTAATAATCCAACCCCGCTCCGCCCTCTTCCTCTCCCCTGTTGTCCACAGGGGGTTGTGTTGCAAGCCGATCAGCCTTAAATTCCGTAGGCCATGCAACAAAAAATGTTTTACCAATAAGGTGTCCGACTTTCGTCCCGTTCTGACATTGTACCTATGCGAGGAAAGGCGTGCCGCAAGGCTATTCCTAGTCTCGCCCACATATGCCATTTTGCACCGCCTGCACTCGATCCTATATACACAGTTCTTATGCCTCATCGTAATGTTCCGCTTCAGGAAACAGGTGGCCTTAGTTGTCGGGTTGGTTGCCGTCCTACACCGTCCCGGAGATGAGGGTGGTGCTGGCCGGGAGGGGAGCCTCGCTCGGACCAGGAAGTCCCTCAAATTCGGGTTCCGTTTATACGAGGATATAATCCTCGTATCCCGTACCAGGGAAGTGCCCGCCATTATTTCCTCGAAGTTCTGCCTGGTCCTCTTCATGACCCTAGTGGCCAAGGGGGAGTAAACTGCCACAAACGGTACAATATGTTTCTTACGGCCCCCCCTCTGCACAGGAGGGCCCGGTTGCCTATGAAAATCCTTCTTGACCCCTCTCAAGAAGGATCTAGGGTAACCCCTATCCCTGAGCGCCCGGAAAAGGGTCCGCGTTGCCACCACGCAATCCCCCGGCCTCGAGCAAATCCGCTTATAACGGATAAGCTGAGACTTGACAATACCCCGAAAGGTATGTTTGGGGTGGAAGCTACTGTAATGGAGGAGGGCGTGTGAATCCGTAGGTTTAAAAAAAACCTTCGTATCCAATTGGCCGGTGGTATCAAAGTCGGGCCCCCTGAACGTGGTAACATCTAAAAAGTCCATTGATGTGGGGCTGGAGAGGGGCTTAATCTTAATTGAGGGGTGGTGGGAATTTAGAATTTGAACAAATCTCTGGAACTCCTCCTCCCCATGGGTCCAGATACCCCAAATATCGTCCAAAAAACGATAATAATATATGGGCGATTTAGGGCACTTAGGCAGGATTGTATTTTCCCATGTGGCCATGTATATATTCGCATAGGCCGGGGCGAAACGCTTACCCATCGCCTTTTACTTGAAGATAATACTGGCCATCGAACTCAAAATCATTTTTGGACAAACTAATGTCCAGCAACCTGATGATGTCTTGATCTGGCCGGGATGGGTCTGGATTCTCATCCATTAGAGCTTGTACTGCTTCCAGGCCCATCCTGGTGTCAATATTAGTATACAAGCTCTCCACATCCATGGAAAAGATAAAGAAGGGGGCTGATAATTTTATGTTCCTGATTTTTCCAAGAAAATCATAAGTATCCTTCAAATAGCTCTTGTGAAGGGTCGACAAGGGGTTCAGATAATGGTCCAAAAACTCCGCTACCCAGTAACTCTCGCTCCCACAATCCGAGACAATCGGTCTTCCCGGAGGAATCTTAAAGGGAACCGGCCAGGTATCTGGTGCCTTATGAATCTTAGGGAGGAGGTAAAAGAGCCTTTTCCGGGGGGTATCCTCCCCTATTAAATACTTGCTCTGCTTCGGGGAAATAATTTTGTTGTAAGTCATAAGATCTATCACCCCCCTGATTTGGGCCGCTGTGTCCAAATAAATTGGATTAGCAAGCGGCTGGTAGTATTCTGTGTTCTGCAGTTGCCTCAAGGCTTCCTGCACGTATTGCTCCCTGTCCAGGATCACGATCGCGCTGCCCTTATCAGCTGGCTTGATAATAATGGATGTATTTTGTCGTAACTCCTCTAGCGCCTGTCTTTCCATATCTGAAAGATTAGGCTCCACCGGTATTGGTTGTGCCCCACGCAGCCCACTATGGTCCCTCAAAAATAGGGCTAGCAGCTCCCTAGGCAAGCTCGAGAGGTTAGGCTCCCAGGTCGATTTTAAATTAAAGGGGGGTGGATCCTTAGTTTGTTTCCCCTCAAAATAAGAAAGGAGTTTAAGTCTCCGGTGGTAGTCCGATAGGTGCCCCCTTAGGGCCACCTTCTGGTTATTGATGGGGGGGGTGGGGATAAATGAAAGACCTTTACGAAGAATTTTATGTGGTGTATGTAGTTTTAAGGTAAGTATAGAAATTGGGTTATAAGGTGTTCCAATGTGTGACTGGTTATATGCAATGGTTTTAGGTTAAAGATGGTTAAGATTAGGCATGAGAAATACTAGGTTATGATTAGGGTTGATGTAGTGTATGTAGTTATAAGGTAAGTACAGTGGTTGGGTTGTAATAGGTCATGTTAAGGTGTTCAAATGTGAGATTGGTTATGTGAAGTATTGTAAGGAATGGAATAGTTTTTAACATGTTGTTAAGTGCTGTCCCTCCAACAGAGTTGGAGAATGGAGAAGGTGAGCTCCTGAGGGACTATCAGATTGTAGATAAGGATAGTTATGGTCAGGGATACGTTTACGTGTTGTAAACGGATGTGCAGTTACCAAGTAGGTATGATGGGGCACCGGCAGGTGGTTTTCAGTCTGCTCGCCCTCGGACAGGTCACCTGAGTCCGAAGAGTCTGTGAATAGAAAAGGGGGGCCCCCCTTGACAGGTGAAGTAGGGTTATAGATGGGAGAAGAAGAAACGGAGGGTTCCGGTGATTCCTCGGTCAGCTGATGCTCCGGGTCTGGTGGTCCGCTGGCGTCCTCTGGTGGTATATCATCTGATGTGTTCCTGGTCCCCGCAAGCTCTGTCATCCCAATGAGGGGGACGCCTTGCGTAGCCCGGTACCGTGTTGAGGTCGTCGGGGTCCTTGCTCGTCTAGGCCGTGGGTGGGGTGGGTCCCTCTCCATAACAGCTATGGCTGTAATTTGAGCCCTTGCTGCGGCGATGGTTGCTTCGGCAATACGCGGCAGGCATCTCTGGGCCCAACGGGCCGCGGTCTCGAAGGCTTCTTTCCAATTGTGCGTCAGCAGGTCGGGGAGACCCTCCAAACTTCCTTCAACACCATCCTCGTAGTGGTGCTTGAGGATGGTGCATACTGTAAGGCCCCACTCTCTGGCCGCTCCTTCGATGAGGAGACGTGTAGACGGCGTAGGGGCAGAGGGTTTAATCATGGAGGATAGCGTGTCCACCATCTTGGAGATCGTGCGAGGTGCGGAACCCTCGTTATTCCGTGATACATGTAATAAATGATGAGACGCCTTTATAAAGGCGTATAAGCTCGTCACCAACAACTTAAATTCTGGATCTGCGGGAATATGTTTAACATCGTGACCGACCGAAGTCCGGTCCGGGTCTGAAATGGCGTCCGCATAGGATCTAGTGTAGAAACGGGGGTCGTGACGTCGGAGAGCCCTCGGGTTAGGCACTGGCGAGATTAGTTTGAGGGGGTAATCTCTCCGGTGAAGGAGAGGAGATGCACGGTCCATTATACCTTCGAGTCTCCGACGGTCCCGACCCCGGGATTCAAGGCCTAGACGGCATCTGGGTGGTGACGGTGGGTGCCAGGCCCTCGGTGGTGGGTCGGCCTGGCTGGTTCCACACTGCAGGTGGTTCATCGGACTGAAAAAACGTACACAGTGATCCTTCAAAAAAGCCACATTTTAAATGGTATTTTTTTCAGTCCGTCACAACTGGGCAGCCCCAGTAAAGATCCTCCAGATGGTGGACTGAGGAGACCAAAATAAGAAAGGAGTTTAAGTCTCCGGTGGTAGTCCGATAGGTGCCCCCTTAGGGCCACCTTCTGGTTATTGATGGGGGGGGTGGGGATAAATGAAAGACCTTTACGAAGAATTTTAAGGTGTCGGGGGTGGGGCCGGAAAGTGGAGGATAAATTAATAACTGATTTGTCCTGAATTAAGGGCTGGACAGCAGGCTCCGGGTGCGCTGGCCTAAAAAAGAACGCCAATAAGCCCACATCCGGCTACCCGTGGAGACCGTCCAATGGATCTTATCCTCCAACACCCGAAAATGGTTCTGGGTCAGCCTAGGAATATGGTCCGGGATGCCCTTAATCAACCCATTCAGGAGATTTAAATTCACCCTCTGAATAGCATCAAGGTCCCTAGAGAAGCTCACCACCGGTATATACACCCGAGCATTGGGGAACGTGGCCTTAGCCGCCGACACAAGTCTCCCCAAGGAGTCCCCCAGCAGGGAGGTGTTGCCACGGTTTCTATCATTAAACCCAAATGATAGAATAACCCTTTCCACCTCGCCTGACGTGGGGGTGTTCCGTTTGAGAAGATGTGCCGCCTGTGCGATATTAGCACCCGGAAAGCAATCCACCTGGACCCATTTGTCCATAATCAATGGCAACCTAGCCACATTCGAATCCCCTATTACCAGGGTTTTCCTTGTTGGCTCTAAGGCCCAATTCAGGTCCTTATTCCCTTTGTGGTCATGTTGTGTGAAAAGGTCTAATGGGGGGGAGGGGGGCAAATCAAAATCCGCCAGGGTAAGGGGCTTGGAACGGCCCGGCAACGCGTCCCCAGATATCCCAAAATATGGGTTGCGTTCTTTTACGTGAATCCGCCGTATCACCCCGTCCGTTCCAAAGGGAGGGGAGAGGGCTTTAGGGGGAGGTGGTGGGGGTGGGGCCTCAATATTTTCTAGCACCCGACCTAACGGCCGTACCTCTCCCGGAACCCCCATGCTATCATATGGGGCCAAAGCCCCCCTGGGATTCAATATATCCGCAGATTCCGTAGGTATTACCGGCCGATTTTGTGGGCCGGGTTGATGTTTTTTCAGGGGTGATTGATTGGGGTCTAGGTTACCCCCCTCACTAGAGGGTGGTGGCGATATTACCGCCACCGGGTGGTTCCATGTATCTTTTTTATTGTTTAGGTCCTCCCAGATGGACCCAAGGAGCCGATCTTTAATGTACGGGAACCTCTTCTTTATCCACCCCACGGCCACCCGCCAGGCTTCCTCCCATTCCCCGTTTAACGATGGGTCAATCACCCTCCTAAGCTCCCGGATCGTTTCCAGATGGTGCTCCATCAAGGTCTGGAGAGCCATCTGGAGCCAATTCTCCGCATTCCCCTTTAGGAACACGGCCGTCCCGTCCCTCGGGACCGCCGGGCAGATAATCTGGGAGAGCCACCCCTCAACCTCCCTCAGGAACCTTGGGGCTGGATTTTCCCGAGGACCCCGTTGGACCTTGTCCAGGTGGTGGCTGACCCTTATTAAGTTATAGAACTGCCGGGTCTGAGTCTGAAAATCATCTAGGTTTTTCCGCTTCATCATGGTTAAAGCCGATAGGTAAAGGGATTAGAAAAGTTTTTTTTAGGGTTAGGGTTAGGGGAAGAGGGAGGGGTTAGATTAAGAGTTGTCCTTTTATTCTTAGAGTTGGAGGATCCAAAGAGCGAACGAACGAACGAACGAACGAACGAACGAGGTGTGCGGTGGCTACCGCTACACTCCTACCCGGCCGCCCTAGGCCTTCTCCGGCTCCCATCCACCTTCTCAAACCCGGCGAAGGGCAGAGTGGTGGTGGGATGGTAAGGGACGAGAGAGAGAGAGAGAGAGAGAGAGAGAGAGAGAGAGAGGGGTGTCAGAAGTAACTAGGTGTGCGGTGGCTACCGCTACACTCCTACCCGGCCGCCCTATGCCTTTTCCGACTCCCATCCACCTTCTCAAACCCGGCGAAGGGCAGAGTGGTGGTGGGATGGTGAGGGGGAGGGGAAGAGGGAGAGGGAGAGGTTTGATTGAATGTTGTCCTTTTGTTCGTAGAGTTGGAGGATCCAAAGAGCGAGCGAGCACGGACGGACGGACGGACGGACGGGTTAGGGTTAGGGTTAGGTTAAGAGCCATCTACCACTTTTTAAAAACGGTTTTTTTGAGCTAGTTCGAGAACGCAGAGGGGCGTGGGAATTCGGCGACCACCCATGGATAGGTCTAGGCCCAGCGGCCTTCTTAAAAAAATATGGCGCGGTTTTTTTGGGTACTGCAATTTCGTTTTTTTTTTTACAGAGGGGCGTGGGAATTTGGGATAGTGCCAGTGGTAGCCCTTGGTCCCCTCTTCATCTCCAAGAAATTTGGCGCCCCTAGTGGCAACTTTTTTTAACATGGGAAAACAGCTATAATCGACCTTACGGGAGCTGAGGGAGGGGCGTGGGAACAAGGTTCCTATGGTTGGTAGGTATTTATGAGGCGGACCTTTGTGCAAAATATTGGCCACCTGGTGGCTTGTTTTGGTATAGAAAATCGCATTTGAAGTTTTTCACTAAACGCGGGAAAAAGGGGTGTTACCATTTTTTTTTTTTACCAAAATTTGTGTGGAAGGTTTTCTCGGCTCCTCCGACATGGGTGCGAAGTTTTGGAGTTCTAGCTTACTTCCTTCACATAGCTACCGTTGACTCCAATGTAAAAATACTTAGAAAATTTTCTGAAAATTTGGTGAAAATTTGACAAAGTGTCTAGGAGCACGTTTTTGGCCATTTTGAGTCGTTTGGTGGTGGTCTGTGGTGCACTTTTTTGGTATATTCTAACCCTAACCCTTTTTTATTTTTTTATTTTTTTTAATTTAGGGTTAGGGCTAGGGTTAGGTCAAAATTAAAGCCGTTGCCGCCAAAGGCGGCAACGGCGGGTGCACGGGCCATCATCAAACTAAACCCCGAGATCCACGACCCACCCCCACATTCAAACCCAAAGGTTGCAGGGAACCCAGTCTGGCGATCCAAATCGCCTCCGCTCTGCGGCGCTGGGCGACAGACCAGTTGGGGTTAGGGTTAGGGTTAGGGTAGGGTTAGGGTTAGGTTAAGAGCCATCTACCACTTTTGAAAAAGGGTTAGGGTTAGGGTTAGGGTTAGTTTTTGCAGGTAATCTCTCCGGTAAGGGAGAGGGGATGCACGGTCCATCCGGTCCTCAGGCATCCTGCGATCCCGACCCCGTGATCCAAGATTGGGACGGTAGTCTCTTCGTGGTGAAGGGAGACGTCTATATCCGTCTGGTATGCGGAGACGTCGGTCCCTTGGTGGTGAATGGAAGGGCCTTTCCCTAGGTGGGTAACGGTAGCCTCTTTCCTGATATCTAGGTGGTGATGGTGGACGCCAAGGCCTCGGTGGTAGGTTGGCACGTGGAGGTGGACGCCAGGGCCTCGGTGGTAGGTCGGCCCGTCTGGCTCCATAACGCAGGTGGTTACTTGGTGGTATATAGGGACGTCGGTTTCTCGGTAGTGATGATTGGTATCCATCTCTGTCGCGTGGATATTGCCAATCCTCCGCTCGGGGATGTTGCGGCCTACCTCGTGGTGAGTGGAAAAGACCACGACGTTTTTTGTAACGCACCTCGGTCCATTCGCTCATCGTGTAAAAACGGTAAAAAGGATTTAAAAAATCGTTATAAGCTAATCCTTGATGAAAATAAGCTATTACCTAGTGAAATGATGATGAAGGTCCTTGTATTACATTTGTAAGGTATTTATTGTAATTCTTACAAAAGATTCGACGTTTCGACCTCATGCGGTCTTCTTCAGGAATGATATAACAAGGTCATTACATACTGGTAATAGCAATTCCCGCGGAAACTCGTGGGAGAAACCACTTCCCGTGGTAGCCGGGGATGACATTAATTCCACGAACAAATTAGAAAAAAGATGAACAGCATAAAGGGCATAGTACATAGGTATGTGTCCTATAAGATACAATATAACAAAATACGATGGTAAGTATTTACATTTGTTTTAATAAAACTATAGAATATAATCCCCGCGTAAAGGATGAAAAAACGCCCGTCGTGGTAAAATAGCGCCCCCAGATGGTTTGGAGAGGAACGATACATGAAAACAATGAGTGGTAATAACAACCACCTTAATATAATGAAAAGGAATCAACTGGACTTTATTTGTGATAATCAAAAACCAAAAACGTCATTATACAATTAAAACATTCATAATCTTGATTAATGTAAACCAGAAAGAGAAGATGTAGACGTGTAAGGTTAAGGTTAGGTATAAGAAATGCTGGGTTAAGGTTAGGGTTGTAAATGGTATGGGTTAGGTTCTTTTTAAGGTTGGTTGTTGTTGGGGTCTAACGTTAAGGTTGGGTATGTGTGGGCGTATAGCTATAGCTCCCAATTTGTCAATCCAACGGTCCTCTCTCGTTCTCCTCTGGTCAAGGGTCCAGGTAACGTTCCCCTGTAAACCAGCCATTTTCAAAGCATCCAAGCCATGGGCTCTAAAGTGCTGAATTAGTGGTAAATCTGGGTATCTGTTGTTATTAATATCTGTATTATGTTGTCTGATACGAGTTGCCAATGTGATACCTGTCTCCCCTACAAATTGGATGGGACAAAGGGAACAGTGAATAAGGTAAACACAGTTATATGAAATAGGAGTGAATTGTTGGGTTATTTGGAACCATAGATTGTTTATATGATTTTTTACAAAATGAAGTCTAACAAATTGTGGGTTAAGATCCTTAGGTTCAGCCCTCTTTTCCAAGGGTGAAAACAAGGCTCGAACAAGTAAATCCTTTAAATTTTTATTTCTTCTATATGCCACGATGATTCTGTGGTCATTAAATGGTGTGTGTTTGGTAAGGAGGTTGTTAAAATTGGATTTAAGCATGTTGCTAAGAGTTGTTCCTATCGAGGTATATGTTATTATAAGTGGGATAGATTTGGTTTGGTTCCTCACGATATCCTTTTTGTTTAGGTATGTTTTGTAACAGTTTCTAAGGAAGGGTCTAGAATAACCTCTATTCTTTAGAGCCTGGAAAAGTATCCGAGTAGCTTCTTTAAAGTCAACCTTGTTGGTGCATATTCTGTTAAATCTTAATATTTGAGACTTAACCAGTCCCTCATATGTGTGCCTCGGGTGGAAACTGTCTTTAAATAGGAGGGCATGTGTATCTGTTCCTTTGAAGAATACTTTTACATCTAGGATTGAGGTTAAATGGAAATCTTGGCCTTTATAAGTTGTGGCATCCAGAAAATCTATTGTTGTGTTGTTGACCTCATAAGTGAGTTGAATCGATGGATTATGGGAGTTTAGGATGGACATGAATTGTAAAAATTCTGTTCGAGATCCTGGCCATATACCCCATATGTCATCCAAATAACGAAAGTATTTCAATGGTTTAATCTGGCATTTAGAGAAAACTTCTTCTTCCCATTGGGCCATGTATATATTAGCATAAGCAGGGGCGAACTTCTTACCCATAGCTGTCCCCTTAATTTGTAAGTAAAATTGGTTGTTAAAAACAAAGTCATTTCTAGTTAAATTGATATCCAATAACTGTAATATTTGTCTATCCGGACGTGTTGGGTCTGGAAATTTATCCAAAGTGTTCTTTATACATAGGATGCCATCAGGAATAGGGATGTTAGTATATAGGCTTTTAACATCCATGGAAAACAATAGACATTCAGGTGGTACTATTAGTGATTTAATTGTTTCCACAAAGTGATATGTATCTTTTATATAAGATGGATGCTTAGTAGAAAGGGGATTTAGAAAAAAGTCTAAAAATTCAGCAGTGTAATAGGTCTCACTGCCACAATCAGAGACAATTGGTCTGCCCGGGGGGATTTCGAAAGGTATTGTCCATGTTGTAGGATCCTTGTGTATTTTAGGTAGTACGTAAAAACGTCTAGGTTTGGGTTCATCCTCTCCAATAAGATATTTGTGTTGTTTATCATTGATAAATTTGCTCCTAAGAAGAGAGTCTATAATATGGGTGACCGGTTTAATGGTATCCAGATAGATAGGGTTATCCAACTTGTGATAATAAGTAGGATCGTTAAGTTGGCGTTCAACCTCAAATATATATTGATCCCTATCGAGAATTACCACCGATGATCCCTTATCTGCCGGTTTTATAACTATCGATGTATTGTTTTGTAGTTCTTTTAATGCTTCCCTTTCCCCATGTGACGTGTTAGAAGCCTCTGTTATCGTTTTGTAATTGTCTTTTACTGTCTGTGCGTCTCGAGTTATTAATTCTTGTATATGTATAGGGACAGTATTAGGAGGTGGTATCCAATCCGAAGGATTGATAAAAGATTTTGCCATGTCTTTGTTATTTTTAAAGAAGTCTAAAAGTTTGATTCTTCTATGGTAGCTTTGTAAATCGCATTTGTATTGCTTTTTAATGTCCCGTCCCAAAGTACAGGTGGGAATAAACGATAGGCCTTTGTTAAGTAGAGTGAATTGTGAATCTGACAAAGTGAACGTTTTTGATAAATTAATAACCGTTTGTCCTGGTTTAAATGGTGAATGCTCAGCCCCCGTAAAAGTTGAGTTTAGGGGGAGATGGGGTTTAATACCGCCATCCAGTGGTCTAAGAAGGCCTTGCCGGTGGCCGGTGTCCAATGGATCTTGTCGGATCCAGTGGAGAACAGTTTCGACGGGAGAAGAGATATGGTATGCATATTATCCTCCAAGAGAGCATTGAGGGTCATCAAATTGTCTCGTTCCTCAATAGGGAGGAGCTTGTTGAAGTTTGTTTGTTGTATATAAATCTCCGCTTCTGGGAAACTTTTGTTGGCTACTCTGACTGTCATTTGAACCTGCTTGAATATAGTCTCCATTACTCTGAACGTCCTACAGTTAATCCCAAACACCAAAATGATTTTTTCAACCGTAACCCCCTCTATTGGAATAGTCTTTTCCAATAAAGTCTGGGCGTGGCGGAAGGTAGCCCCCGGGAAACTGTCAATCTGAAGATCGGGATAGTTATGGTTAGAAATAACTGATAGGTTAGAATCTCCCATAACCAACCATTTTTTGTTTGCTTTTAATTCCCACTCTGTGTATTTACGTGACGTGTGTGGATGTTGTGTTACCCGGTAAGTATGAAGGGGCCCCTGTAGGTTTTCCTCGGTATGCTCGTCATCAAACAGGTCTTCTGAATCTGAGGAACCTGTGGGCAGAGAAGAGGTGACCCTTTTGTTACGTGTGGCAGGAACCGAAGAGGGGGCTGGAGGTCCCGGTGTCTCCTCCGTCCGCTGGTTCTCTGGGTCTGAAGGTCCAGCAGTATCCTCCGGTGGTTGGTCACGTGGAGTGTTCCTGGCCGTCCTAGGAACTCTCTTCTCCTTGGGGGGAGCCATTTGTGTTCCCAGTCGTACGGTAGACGTCGCCGGGGTCCGTGGTGGTCCGGATTGTGGGCGTGGTAGACTGGGTGGCGGTCGGGTTACAAGGAATGGAACAGGATCCAACTCCTCCTCCGCCATGGCTGTAAGCTGAGCCTCCGCTGCAGCGATGGTATCTCCGGTGAGTCGCGGAAGATCCTTGCGTGCCCAGCGGGTCGCGGTCTGGAAAGCCTCCTTCCAGTCATCAGTTAAACGGCCGGAAAGATTCTTCAGCTTCGTTTCGATGCTGTCCTCATAGTGTTGCTTGAGGACAGTACAAACTGTATGGCCCCACTCTCTAGCTCAGGGGTGCCCAACCTTTTTTGACCCAAGATCTACTTTTCAAGTAGCCAACCTCCCGAGATCTACCAGCAAACCTACCTTCAAGCGGGGGGGGGGGGGGGGGGGGGGGGTAGAGAACAATTGTTGACGGGGGGGGGGGGTTGTATCGTGAACCTACGGACTTCAGTGGGGGTTTCATTCCGTCTGCGCACGGCACCTTCTCAACGATAATCAATAATCTTCCTCCCACTCAGGGTGAAAATGGTAGGTCTTAGCTTGTTTCCCCTCAGCCATGCCAACGTTTAGGAGTGTGTAACTACTGTTGACGGCTTTCAACTGCTGTTAACAGCACATGCGCTACCGCGCGTATATGTCCCGTGCAAATTTAATTTTATTAAAAAAAAAAATAAAATTTTTTTTTTTTTTTTTTTTTTTCTTCACCCCTCGCGATCGACTTGGGATCTGTCGGCGATCTACTGGTAGACCGCGATCGACTGGTTGGGCACCCCTGCTCTAGCTGCTCCCTCTATAAAGAGGCGTGTTGTAGGAGTAGGGGCCGCAGGCTTAATCATGGTACGCAGTGTATTTACCATGTTGGAGATTGAGCGGGGTGCCGATCCCTCTCTGGTGGATGAAAAATTGTGCAGATGATGTACAGCCTTTAAAAAGGCGTGTAGGTCGGTCATCAATTCTTTTATTTCTGGATCTGCGGGGGATCTTATAATCTCGTGTCCGTCCTGGTCTCGGACCGGACCTCGAGTGACGTCCGCATAGGATCTTGTGTTGGATCTGGGGTCGTAACGCTGGAAAACCCTCGGGGGAGGCACTGGCCAGCTTAGTTTTTGCAGGTAATCTCTCCGGTAAGGGAGAGGGGATGCACGGTCCATCCGGTCCTCAGGCATCCTGCGATCCCGACCCCGTGATCCAAGATTGGGACGGTAGTCTCTTCGTGGTGAAGGGAAACGTCTATATCCGTCTGGTCTGCGGAGACGTCGGTCCCTTGGTGGTGAATAGAAAGGCCTTTCCCTAGGTGGGTAACGGTAGCCTCTTTCCTGATATCTAGGTGGTGATGGTGGACGCCTAGGCCTCGGCGGCAGGTTGGCACGTGGTGGTGGACGCCAGGGCCTCGGTGGCAGGTCGGCCCGTCTGGCTCCATAACGCAGGTGGTTACTTGGTGGTATATAGGGACGTCGGTTTCTCGGTAGTGATGATTGGTATCCATCTCTGTCGCGTGGATATTGCCAATCCTCCGCTCGGGGATGTTGAGGCCTACCTCGTGGTGAGTGGAAAGGACCACGACGTTTTCCGTAACGCACCTCGGTCCATTCGCTCATCGTGTAAAAACGGTAAAAAGGATTTAAAAAATCGTTATAAACTAATCCTTTGATGAAAATAAGCTATTACCTAGTGAAATGATGATGAAAGTCCTTGTATTACATTTGTAAGGTATTTATTGTAATTCTTACAAAAGATTCGACGTTTCGACCTCATGCGGTCTTCTTCAGGAATGATATAACAAGGTCATTACATACTGGTAATAGCAATTCCCGCGGAAACTCGTGGGAGAAACCACTTCCCGTGGTAGCCGGGGATGACATTATTTCCACGAACAAATTAGAAAAAAGATAAACGGCATAAAGGGCATAGTACATAGGTATGTGTCCTATAAAATACAGTATAACAAATTACGATGGTAAGTATTTACATTTGTTTTAATAAAACTAGAATATAATCCCCGCGTATAGGATGAAAAAACGCCCGTCGTGGTAAAATAGCGCCCCCAGATGGTTTGGAGAGGAACGATACATGAAAACAATGAGTGGTAATAACAACCTACTTAATATAATGAAAATAAATCAACTGGACTTTATTTGTGATAATCAAAAAACCAAAAACGTCATTATACAATTAAAACATTCATAATCTTGATTAATGTAAACCAGAAAGAGAAGATGTAGACGTGTAGGGTTAAGGTTAGGTATAAGAAATGCTGGGTTAAGGTTAGGATTGTAAATTATATGGGTTAGGTTATTTTTAAGGTTGGTTGTTGTTGGGGTCTAACGTTAAGGTTGGGTATGTGTGGGCGTATAGCTATAGCTCCCAATTTGTCAATCCAACGGTCCTCTCTCGTTCTCCTCTGGTCAAGGGTCCAGGTAACGTTCCCCTGTAGACCAGTCATTCTCAAAGCATCTAAGCCATGGGCTCTGAAATGCTGAATCAGTGGTAAGTCTGGGTATTTGTTGTTATTAATATCTGTATTATGTTGTCTGATACGAGTTGACAATGTGATACCTGTCTCCCCTACAAATTGGATGGGACAAAGGGAACAGTGAATAAGGTAAACACAGTTATATGAAATAGGAGTGAATTGTTGGGTTATTTGGAACCATAGATTGTTTATATGATTTTTTACAAAATGAAGTCTAACAAATTGTGGGTTAAGATCCTTAGGTTCAGCCCTCTTATCCAAGGGTGAAAACAAGGCTCGGACAAGTATATCCTTTAAATTTTTATTTCTTCTATATGCCACGATAATCTTATGGTCATCAAATGGTGTGTGTTTGGTAAGGAGGTTGTTAAAATTGGATTTAAGCATTTTGCTAAGAGTTGTTCCTATCGAAGTATATGTTATTATAAGTGGGATAGATTTGGTTTGGTTCCTCACGATATCCTTTTTGTTTAGGTATGTTTTGTAACAGTTTCTAAGGAAGGGTCTAGAATAACCTATTCTTAAGAGCCTGGAAAAGTATCCGAGTAGCTTCTTTAAAGTCAACCTTATTGGTGCATATTCTGTTAAATCTTAATATTTGAGACTTAACCAGTCCCTCATATGTGTGCCTCGGGTGGAAACTGTCTTTAAATAGGAGGGCATGTGTATCTGTTCCTTTGAAGAATACTTTTACATCTAGGATTGAGGTTTAATGGAAATCTTGGCCTTTATAAGTTGTGGTATCCAGAAAAACTATTGTTGTGTTGTTGACCTCATAAGTGAGTTGAATCGATGGATTATGGGAGTTTAGGATGGACATGAATTGTAAAAATTCTGTTCGAGATCCTGGCCATATACCCCATATGTCATCCAAATAACGAAAGTATTTCAATGGTTTAATCTGGCATTTAGAGAAAACTTCTTCTTCCCATTGGGCCATGTATATATTAGCATAAGCAGGGGCGAACTTCTTACCCATAGCTGTCCCCTTAATTTGTAAGTAAAATTGGTTGTTAAAAACAAAGTCATTTCTAGTTAAGTTGATATCCAATAACTGTAATATTTGTCTATCCGGACGTGTTGGGTCTGGAAATTTTTCCAAAGTGTTCTTTATACATAGGATGCCATCAGGAATAGGGATGTTAGTATATAGGCTTTTAACATCCATGGAAAACAATAGACATTCAGGTGGTACTATTAGTGATTTAATTGTTTCCACAAAGTGATATGTATATTTTATATAAGATGGATGCTTAGTAGAAAGGGGATTTAGAAAAAAGTCTAAAAATTCAGCAGTGTAATAAGTCTCACTGCCACAATCAGAGACAATTGGTCTGCCCGGGGGGATTTCGAAAGGTATTGTCCATGTTGTAGGATCCTTGTGTATTTTAGGTAGTACGTAAAAACGTCTAGGTTTGGGTTCATCCTCTCCAATAAGATATTTGTGTTGTTTATCATTGATAGGGTTAGTTTGATATGGTAATCTCTCCGGTAAGGGAGAGAGGATGCACAGTCCATTATACCTTCGAGCCTCCGTCGATCCCGACCCCGGTATTCAAGGCCTCTGCGGCCTCTGGGTGGTGACGGTGGGTGCCAGGCCCTCGATGCTGAGTCGGCCCGGCTGGTTCCACACTGCAGGTGGTTCTTCTGCGCTGTAGTATGGCATCGGTGTCTTGGCGGTGAGAATAAGCCGTCTTCATTGCTCAATGGACATTGCCAATCATCTATCTGATGAAAATGAGGCCTATCTCGTGGCGAATGGAAAAAACCACGGCGTCCATTATCGCGCGTTCTAGTTCTATCGCTCATATTGTTGGAGCGGAAAAAAGGATAAAAGTAGTTGTTGTATCCTTGAATAAAGATTTGCTATTACCAGAATTGATGATAGGATTCCTTGTTATAATTGTAAAATATTTATTGTATTTTTACAAAGAATATGCATTCGACGTTTCGACCTAATCGGGTCTTCTTCAGGAATGGCAGTACAAGGTCATTACAACAAGTAATAGCATGTCCACGTGACCTCCCAGAAGATGCAACTTCCTGTGTTGTCGGAGATCATCATGTAATAACATATAATAGAGAATTGGAGATGAACCGCTCAAAAAAGCATATTGTATAAACTAGTATTATTTAAGGTCCATTTATATAAACATACATAGTCGAGTATTAATATATATTCTCAAATAAAACAATAAGACATGGTCCCCGTACATTTTAACGGAACATTGTGATAAAATAGCGCCTCCTAGTGGTATGAAATCAAGTAGTACATGAAAGTAATCTCCATTTCTATAAGTGGTAGTATTATTAACAGTATTGCAAAACCAAGGGTCCAATTGGACTTTATTTGAAGGACATAATCAAACCATGTAATTGTTGTAATGTTATAAATATATAGTTTCTTAAGGTAGGTAACACAGTTGGGTTATAATCCGTTATAAGAATTGCTAGGTTAAGGTTAGGATAGTAGATGGTATAGGTTAAGATGGAGAATGTGGCATATGTAGTTTTTTTAGGTAAGTGTAGTTGTTTATTAGAATGGGTTATAAGGTGTTCCAATGTGTGAGAAATTGCTAGGTTAAGGTTAGGATAGTTGATGGTATGGGTTAAGATGAAGAGTGTGGACTATGTAGTTTTTTTAAGGTAAGTGTAGTTGTTTATTAGAATGGGTTATAAGG
This sequence comes from Gadus chalcogrammus, assembly GCF_026213295.1. NCBI lineage: Eukaryota > Metazoa > Chordata > Actinopteri > Gadiformes > Gadidae > Gadus > Gadus chalcogrammus. The sequence continues at coordinate 23,183 of NW_026613459.1, read as the reverse complement.
TGTTCCAATGTGTGAAGAATTACTAGGTTAAGGTTAGGATAGTGGATGGTATGGGTTAAGATGTGGAATATGTAGTTTTTTTTAAGGTAAGTATAGTTGTTTGTTAAGATGGGTTATAAGGTGTTCCAATGTGTGATGGTTAAGATTAGGCATGAGTAGTACCAGATTATTGTTAAGGTTAATGTAGTGTATAAGGTAAGTAAATATAGTAGTTTCTTAAACAGTTGTTAATTGTTGTCCCTCCAACAGAGTTGGGGAATGGAGAGGATGAGCTCCTGAAGGACTATAATTATGATCCGGGATCCGTTTACGTGTAGTAAAGGGATGTGCAGTTACCAAGTAGGAATAACCAGGCACCGAGCGGTGATGTTCAGGCTGCTCGCCATCGGACAGGTCACCTGAATCCGAAGAATCTGTAAATAGAAAAGGGGGGCCCCCCTTGACAGGTGAAGTAGAATTATAGATGGGAGAAGAAGAAGAATCAGAGGGTTCCGGTGATGCCTCGGTCAGCTGATGCTCCGGGTCTGGTGGTCCGCTGGCGTCCTCTGGTGGTCTCTCACTTGATGTGTCCCTGGTCCCCACAGGCCCTGTCACCCCTATAAGGGGGACGCCCTGCGTAGCCCGGTACCGTGTTGTGGTCGACGGGGTCCTTGCTCGTCTAGGCCGTGGGTGGGGTGGGTCTCTCTCCGTCTCAGATATGGCTGTAATTTGTGCCCTTGCTGCTGCGATGGTGGCTTCGGCAATACGCGGGAGGCCTCTCTGGGTCCATCTGACCGCGGTCTCGAAGGCTTCTGTCCAGTCGTGCGTCAGTCGGTCGGGGAGACCCTCCAAGCATTCTTCTACTGCATCCTCGTAATGGCTCTTGAGGATGGAGCATACTGAATGGCCCCAAGCAATGGCCGCTCCTTCAATGAGGAGACGTGTAGACGGCGTAGGGGCAGCGGGTTTGATCATGAAGGACAGCGTGTCCACCATTTTTGGAAATAGCGCGAGGTGCGGAGCACTCGGTTCTTCTCGAAAATTGTATAAGATGATGCGACGCCTTAATAAAGGCGTGCAGGTTCGTCACCAACGACTTAATATCAGGATTCGCGGGAATATGTTTGATTTCGAAACCTACTGTCGTTCGGTTCGAGTATGAGATAGCGTCCGCATCCGATCTTGAAGGGAACCGGGGGTCGTGACGTCGGGAGGCCCTCGGGTTAGGCACAGGCTGAGTTAGTTTATTATGGTAATCCCTCCGGTGAGGGAGAGAGGATGCACGGTCCATTAGACCCTCGGACCTCCGTCGATCTCTCCCCCGGTATCCAAGGCCTCTGTAGCCTCTGGGTGGTGACGATGGGTGCCAGGCCTTCGATGCTGAGTAGGCCCGGCTGGATCCACGCTGCAGGTGGTTGTTTTGCGATGTCTTCTGGAATCGGTGTCTTGGCGATGAAAATACGTCGTCTTCATCGCTCAGAGGACATTGCCAAGCATCTGTCTGCTGAAAATTGGGCCTAGCTCGTGGCGAATGGAAAAAACCACGGCATCCATTATCGCATGTTCTATATCTATCGCTCATTTTGTTGGAGCGTAAAGAATAAAATTCGTTGTTGTTTCTTAAATAAGCTAAGCTATTACTATGATTGAAAATAGGATTCCTTGTTTTGTAATTTGTAAAATATTTATTGTATTTTTACAAAAGCATTCAACGTTTCGACCTATTCGGGTCTTCATCAGGAATGGCAGTACAAGGTCATTACAGCAAGTAATAGCAAGTCCACGTGATCTCTCGGAAGATGCAACTTCCTGTGGTGCCGGAGATAATAGTGTAATAACATACAATAGAGAATATGAGATGAACCGCTCAAAAAAGCATGTTACATAAAATATTATTATTTATAGTACAATTATATAGACATACAAAATTAAGTATAGATATAAATTCTCAATAAAATAATACAATATAGTCACCGTACAGTCTAACGGAACATTGGGGTAGTATATCGCCTCCTAGTGGTATGAACAAGTAACACATGAAAGTGGTCTCCATTTTTGTGAGTTGTAGTATTGTTAACAATATTATCAAACCAAGGGTCCAGTAGGACTTTATTTGAAAAGCATAATCAAACCCTGTATTGTTGTAATGTTATAAATATATATTCTTTTAGTGGTAAGTAACACAGTTGGGTTATAATACGTTATAAGAGTTGCTAGGTTAAGGTTAGGATAGTAGATGGTATGGGTCATAATAAAGAATATGATATCTTTGGTTTTTTAATTTAAGTGTAGTAGTTTAGAAGTTACTGGGTTAAGGTTAGGATAGTTGATGATATAGGTTATAACAAAATATATGGATTATATAGTTGTTTAAGGTAAGTATAGTTGTTTATTAAATTCAATGTGTAAGATTGAGGTTAAGGTAAGTATAATTATTTATTGAAATAAGTTATAAGGTGTTCCAATGTGTAATGGTTTAGTATATAGTAGAGTATAAGATGAGTAAATATGATATTTTTTTAGACAGATGTTGATTGTTGTTCTTCCAACAGAGTTGGGGAATAGGAGGATGAGCTCCTGAGGAATTATGATTATGATCCGGGATCCGTTTACGTGTGGTAAAGGGACGTGCCGTTACCATGTAAGAGTAACCAGGCACCAAGCAATGATTTTCCAACTGCTCGCCATCGGACTGGTCACCTGAATCAGAGGAATCTGTAAACAGAAAAGGGGGGTCCCCCTTGACAGGTGAAGGAGAAGAATCCGGAGGCTCCGGTGATGCCTCGGTTAGCTCCGGGTCTGGTGGTCCGCTGGCGTCCTCTGTCGGTCTCTCCGTAGAAGTATCCCTGGTCCCAACAGGCCCTGTCACCACCTTCTGTGGGACGTCCTGTGTAGCCCGGTACCGTTTTCTGGTCAACGGGGGTCCTTGCTCGTCTACGCAGTGGATGGGGTTGGTCTCTCTCCGTTTCGAAAATGGCCGAGATCTGCGCCTTGGCTGCAGCTATGGTGGCTTCGGATATGCGCGGGAGGCCTCTGTGGGTCCATCTGACCGCGGTCTCGAAGGCTTCTGTCCATTTATTGGTCAATCGGTCGGGGAGACCCTCCAAGCATCTCTCTACTGCATCCTCGTAATGGCTCTTGAGGATGGAGCATACTGAATGGCCCCAAGCAATGGCCGCTCCTTCGATCAGGAGACGTGTAGACGGCGTAGGGGCAGCGGGTTTGATCATGAAGGACAGCGTGTCCACCATTTTGGAAATAGCGCGAGGTGCGGAGCACTCGGTTCTTCTCGAAAATTGTATAAGATGATGCGACGCCTTAATAAAGGCGTGCAGGTTCGTCACCAACGACTTAATATCAGGATTCGCGGGAATATGTTTGATTTCGAAACCTACTGTCGTTCGGTTCGAGTATGAGATAGCGTCCGCATCCGATCTTGAAGGGAACCGGGGGTCGTGACGTCGGGAGGCCCTCGGGTTAGGCACAGGCTGAGTTAGTTTATTATGGTAATCCCTCCGGTGAGGAAAGGAGGATGCACGGTCCATTAGACCCTCGGACCTCCGTCGATCTCTCCCCCGGTATCCAAGGCCTCTGTAGCCTCTGGGTGGTGACGATGGGTGCCAGGCCTTCGATGCTGAGTAGGCCCGGCTGGATCCACGCTGCAGGTGGTAGTTTTGCGATGTCTTCTGGAATCGGTGTAGGGTTAGGGTTAGGTAAATTGAAACAACTCATGGATCTCCCCACGTCGTCCGACGACTTCGCAGTTTGGGATAGAGATCCAAGGCAAGGCACTGGCCGGCGCTTGTTATTCATGGTCTTAATGTCCTCATATGCTTTGACCCGTTCTTTAGAATGAGCTTTCGTTTTTCCAGTTTGGATTTTTCCAGGTTGATGCGTTATTCGTATTGTAGTTTGGTTATTTAATATTGGAATTTATTCAATGTTTTTTTGTGCGGCAGATTTTATTTTTTGTTTTAAAGTTTTGGTTTATATTATATTTGTAGAATCCCTTCAAGAATTGCAGGACATGTCATCAGTTGTGGTCCTCAGGATCATCGAGTGTTTCGGCCGTTATCACAAGACACTCTCACCCGAGGGAGGCCCTCCCGAGGTCGATCAACTCCCGGGAATGTCCTATAACTCCTCAAGAACTTCTTCCTTTTTATAAGGTTTGTTTGGTTGGTGTTAAAATAGGGAAGATTTTTCCTTTTAGTGTTACTCGGTTGGTCTTTAGGAGAGGATAGATATTTCCTTTGTTTGTTCGGTTGGTGTTAAGATGGGATAGCCACTCGGGTTAAGGTTAGGGAATAAGGCTAAAGGTTAAGGTTAGGATTTAGATAAGTGGTAGGAATAGCCACTCGGGTTAAGGTTAGGGAATAAGGCTAAAAGGTTAAGGTCAGGATTTAGATAAGTGGTAGGGATAGCCACTCGGGTTAAGGTTAGGGAATAAGGCTAAAAGGTTAAGGTCAGGATTTAGATAAGTGGTAGGGATAGCCACTCGGGTTAAGGTTAGGGAATAAGGCTAAAGGTTAAGGTTAGGATTTAGATTTAGATAAGTGGTAGGGATGAAGTCTAAAGAGAATTGTTCCATACATTGCATAAACCCAGGAAATGTTAAAACAATTACAAAATAACCTGTACCTCATACATAGCATAGTATCAAGCAATTACATATAGTTTAGTTTTAAATAAAGTAATAAATACTTACCTCAGAGTTGTCCTTCGCCTTCGTTGGTCATCTTGGAATGATAACTATGAAATCTAAGGGAGGGAATAGTATCTAACGTGTGTGAGTGAAATATAGTAGAGCTACTTCGAGATGCAACCTCTCTGCCCTCCAATCTCTCTGTCGACTTTTATAGGGTCAAGTGGGCGTGGCCAACGTGACGTAATTGTTCCTCCCTCCTTGCCTGTTTAATGGTGTTTGATCCCGCTTCCTAGTGGCTATGTGAGGGTTATTCAATTTGTGTGTTAGATCCTGCTTTCTAGTGACTATGTGGGGGCAGTTTATGCGTTTAAAATCAGTAACAATATTATTCTAAATAAACACAGTGTTTTTAGGGTTGGGTTTTAGGGAATAAAGCTAAAGATTAGGTTTTGGGATTAAAATCGAACTTTTTTAAAATTTTAAATGTTGAAGGGTTTAGGTTTTAGAGAGAGTGAGAAGAGTGGGGTAAGGGAGAGTGGGGAGTCAGAGGTAAGGAGGCGTGCGATGTCTGTCGCTACATCCTCCCCTGCCTGTCTGGGCTTCTCTGATATCCTATTCACACCTCAAACCCAGAGGGCAGAGGGGTGATAGGACGTTGAAGGGAATAGAGTTAGAGAGAGATAGAAGAGTGGGGTAAGGGAAGATGGGGAGTCAGAGGTAAGGAGGCGTGCGATGTCTGTCGCTACATCCTCCCCTGCCTGTCTGGGCTTCTTTGATATCCTATTCACATCTCAAACCCAGAGGGCAGAGCGGTGATAGGACGTTAAAGGGTATAGGATTAGAGAGAGCGAGATGAGGTTGGAGGTTAGGACGTTTTTCCGGATGGATTTCTCGTTGGTGTTTCACGGTTGGTTTTCAGGATAGGATAGATTTATCATTGGTATTTCTCGGTTGGTTTTTTAAGAAAGAGTAGATTTCTTATCATTCGGTTGGTGTTAAGATGGGGAAGATTTTCCATTAATGTTGTTCGGTTGGTTTTAAGATAGGAGAGATTTT
>NW_026613459.1:0-7500 GCF_026213295.1 Gadus chalcogrammus | reverse complement strand
GGGGAAGGGGGTGGATCATGGGATCATGGTTGGGGTTGGGTGGTAGGATTTTATGAGGCCGACCTTTGTGCAAAATTTTGGCCACCTGGTGGCTTGTTTTGGTATAGAAAATGGGATTTTCATTTTTTTTTTTTTTTTTTCTAAGTGTGGAGTCAAGAAAATTTGTTAGTAAAAAAATAAGTTCCCACAGAAAGTGTCTAGGAGCACGTTTTAGGCCATTTCGAGTCTTTTTTTTTTTTTATGTGAAAATTCATTAAATTTTTTTTTTTTTTTTTTTTTTTTAATAAGATTTTTTTTTTTTTTTTTTTTTTTTTTTTTGAAATTTGAAAATTCAAATTTTGTTTGTTGTTGTTTTTCTAATTCGAATTTTGAAAATTCATTCAATTTTTTTTTTTTTTTTTTTTCAAGATGGCGCCGCCCATGGCTGCATTTCCCCCAAAACAGATTTCCCCCATTGACAATGCATGGAGAGGCGGTTATTGCACTTACTTGGTTTGGTGAAGTTGTTATTGCACTTACTTGGTTTGGTGAAGTTGTCTGGTAGTCGATCGGGTAGTCTGTGTTGGCTCAAGTCATGTCATGACCCATTCACTGGGTCAAATTGTTTGGGTTATGGTTTCTTTTTTTTTTTTTTTTTTTTTCTAACCCTTTTTTAGCTGGGCTCGGTCCGATCCTGAATCTGCAGGAATTATGTTTCTAACCCCTTCCTAGGCCGAGAAAATAACTTAAAACCAATATTTTTTTTTTTTTTTTTTTTTTTTAAGGGTTAGGTTGAGTAGAGGGCACTCAACCATGTGCCGCTGCGCGGCACATGGGAGAGTGCCGAGAGAGTTAATCTTTTTTTTTTTTTTTTTTTAACCCTTTTTTAGCTGGGCTCGGTCCGATCCTGAATCTGCAGGAATTATGTTTCTAACCCCTTCCTAGGCCGAGAAAATAACTTAAAACCAATATTTTTTTTTTTTTTTTTTTTTTTAAGGGTTAGGTTGAGTAGAGGGCACTCAACCATGTGCCGCTGCGCGGCACATGGGAGAGTGCCGAGAGAGTTAATCTTTTTTTTTTTTTTTTTTAACCCTTTTTTAGCTGGGCTCGGTCCGATCCTGAATCTGCAGGAATTAGGTTTCTAGCCCCTTCCTAGGCCGAGAAAATAACTTAAAACCAATTTTTTTTTTTTTTTTTTTTTTTTTTAAGGGTTAGGGTTAGGGAATAAGGCTAAAGGTTAAGGTTAGGGTTAGGTGGTTAGGGTTAGGGTTAGGGTTAGGGTTAGGGTTAGGGTTAGGGTTAGGGTTAGGGTTAGGGTTAGGTTAAGAGCCATCTACCACTTTTGAAAAACGGCATTTTTTGAGCTAGTTCGAGAACCGAGTGGATCATGGGAATTCTTTTACCACCCAAGGATAGGTCTAGGCCCAGCGGACTTGCTTAAAAATTGTGGCGCCCCTGGCGTTTTTTTTTGGGTACTGCAATTTCGATTTTAAAGTTTAAAAGTGAAGCGTTTTTTTTTTTTTATTGGATCATGGGAATTCTGAATAGTGCCAGTGGTAGCCCTTGGTCCCTTCTACATCCCCTAGAAATTTGGAGCAATTTGGAGCCCCAAGTTTTAACATTGGACGACTTTTAAAATCGACCTCACGGGGGAAGGGGGTGGATCATGGGATCATGGTTGGGGTTGGGTGGTAGGATTTTATGAGGCCGACCTTTGTGCAAAATTTTGGCCACCTGGTGGCTTGTTTTGGTATAGAAAATGGGATTTTCATTTTTTTTTTTTTTTTTTTCTAAGTGTGGAGTCAAGAAAATTTGTTAGTAAAAAAATAAGTTCCCACAGAAAGTGTCTAGGAGCACGTTTTAGGCCATTTCGAGTCTTTTTTTTTTTTAATGTGAAAATTCATTAATTTTTTTTTTTTTTTTTTTTTTTTTAATAAGATTTTTTTTTTTTTTTTTTTTTTTTTTTTTTGAAATTTGAAAATTCAAATTTTGTTTGTTGTTGTTTTTCTAATTCGAATTTTGAAAATTCATTCAATTTTTTTTTTTTTTTTTTTTTCAAGATGGCGCCGCCCATGGCTGCATTTCCCCCAAAACAGATTTCCCCCATTGACAATGCATGGAGAGGCGGTTATTGCACTTACTTGGTTTGGTGAAGTTGTTATTGCACTTACTTGTTTGGTGAAGTTGTCTGGTAGTCGATCGGGTAGTCTGTGTTGGCTCAAGTCATGTCATGACCCATTCACTGGGTCAAATTGTTTGGGTTATGGTTTCTTTTTTTTTTTTTTTTTTTTCTAACCCTTTTTTAGCTGGGCTCGGTCCGATCCTGAATCTGCAGGAATTATGTTTCTAACCCCTTCCTAGGGTTAGGGTTAGGGTTAGGGTTAGGGTTAGGGTTAGGGTTAGGGTTAGGGTTAGGGTTAGGTTAAGAGCCATCTACCACTTTTGAAAAACGGCATTTTTGAGCTAGTTCGAGAACCGAGTGGATCATGGGAATTCTTTTACCACCCAAGGATAGGTCTAGGCCAGCGGACTTGCTTAAAAATGTGGCGCCCCTGGCGTTTTTTTTGGGTACTGCAATTTCGATTTTAAAGTTTAAAAGTGAAGCGTTTTTTTTTTTTTATTGGATCATGGGAATTCTGAATAGTGCCAGTGGTAGCCCTTGGTCCCTTCTACATCCCCTAGAAATTTTGGAGCAATTTGGAGCCCCAAGTTTTAACATTGGACGACTTTTAAAATCGACCTCACGGGGGAAGGGGGTGGATCATGGGATCATGGTTGGGGTTGGGTGGTAGGATTTTATGAGGCCGACCTTTGTGCAAAATTTTGGCCACCTGGTGGCTTGTTTTGGTATAGAAAATGGGATTTTCATTTTTTTTTTTTTTTTTTTCTAAGTGTGGAGTCAAGAAAATTTGTTAGTAAAAAATAAGTTCCCACAGAAAGTGTCTAGGAGCACGTTTTAGGCCATTTCGAGTCTTTTTTTTTTTAATGTGAAAATTCATTAATTTTTTTTTTTTTTTTTTTTTTTTTAATAAGATTTTTTTTTTTTTTTTTTTTTTTTTTTTTTTTAAAATTTAAAATTAAAATTTTGTTTTTTGTTGTTTTTCTAATTAGAATTTTTAAAATTCATTCAATTTTTTTTTTTTTTTTTTTTTCAAGATGGCGCCGCCCATGGCTGCATTTCCCCCAAAACAGATTTCCCCCATTGACAATGCATGGAGAGGCGGTTATTGCACTTACTTGGTTTGGTGAAGTTGTTATTGCACTTACTTGGTTTGGTGAAGTTGTCTGGTAGTCGATCGGGTAGTCTGTGTTGGCTCAAGTCATGTCATGAACCATTCACTGGGTCAAATTGTTTGGGTTATGGTTTCTTTTTTTTTTTTTTTTTTTTTTCTAACCCTTTTTAGCTGGGCTCGGTCCGATCCTGAATCTGCAGGAATTATGTTTCTAACCCCTTCCTAGGCCGAGAAAATAACTTAAAACCAATATTTTTTTTTTTTTTTTTTTTTAAGGGTTAGGTTGAGTAGAGGGCACTCAACCATGTGCCGCTGCGCGGCACATGGGAGAGTGCCGAGAGAGTTAATCTTTTTTTTTTTTTTTTTTTAACCCTTTTTTAGCTGGGCTCGGTCCGATCCTGAATCTGCAGGAATTATGTTTCTAACCCCTTCCTAGGCCGAGAAAATAACTTAAAACCAATATTTTTTTTTTTTTTTTTTTTTTAAGGGTTAGGTTGAGTAGAGGGCACTCAACCATGTGCCGCTGCGCGGCACATGGGAGAGTGCCGAGAGAGTTAATCTTTTTTTTTTTTTTTTTTAACCCTTTTTTAGCTGGGCTCGGTCCGATCCTGAATCTGCAGGAATTAGGTTTCTAGCCCCTTCCTAGGCCGAGAAAATAACTTAAAACCAATTTTTTTTTTTTTTTTTTTTTTTTTTTTTTAAGGGTTAGGGTTAGGGAATAAGGCTAAAGGTTAAGGTTAGGGTTAGGTGGTTAGGGTTAGGGTTAGGGTTAGGGTTAGGGTTAGGGTTAGGGTTAGGGTTAGGGTTAGGGTTAGGTTAAGAGCCATCTACCACTTTTGAAAAACGGCATTTTTGAGCTAGTTCGAGAACCGAGTGGATCATGGGAATTCTTTTACCACCCAAGGATAGGTCTAGGCCCAGCGGACTTGCTTAAAAAATGTGGCGCCCCTGGCGTTTTTTTTGGGTACTGCAATTTCGATTTTAAAGTTTAAAAGTGAAGCGTTTTTTTTTTTTATTGGATCATGGGAATTCTGAATAGTGCCAGTGGTAGCCCTTGGTCCCTTCTACATCCCCTAGAAATTTGGAGCAATTTGGAGCCCCAAGTTTTAACATTGGACGACTTTTAAAATCGACCTCACGGGGAAGGGGGGTGGATCATGGGATCATGGTTGGGGTTGGGTGGTAGGATTTTATGAGGCCGACCTTTGTGCAAAATTTTGGCCACCTGGTGGCTTGTTTTGGTATAGAAAATGGGATTTTCATTTTTTTTTTTTTTTTTTCTAAGTGTGGAGTCAAGAAAATTTGTTAGTAAAAATAAGTTCCCACAGAAAGTGTCTAGGAGCACGTTTTAGGCCATTTCGAGTCTTTTTTTTTTTAATGTGAAAATTCATTAATTTTTTTTTTTTTTTTTTTTTTTTTTAATAATTTTTTTTTTTTTTTTTTTTTTTTTTTTTTTGAAATTTGAAATTCAAATTTTGTTTGTTGTGTTTTTCTAATTCGAATTTTGAAAATTCATTCAATTTTTTTTTTTTTTTTTTTTTTTCAAGATGGCGCCGCCATGGCTGCATTTCCCCCAAAACAGATTTCCCCCATTGACAATGCATGGAGAGGCGGTTATTGCACTTACTTGGTTTGGTGAAGTTGTTATTGCACTTACTTGGTTTGGTGAAGTTGTCTGGTAGTCGATCGGGTAGTCTGTGTTGGCTCAAGTCATGTCATGACCCATTCACTGGGTCAAATTGTTTGGGTTATGGTTTCTTTTTTTTTTTTTTTTTTTTCTAACCCTTTTTTAGCTGGGCTCGGTCCGATCCTGAATCTGCAGGAATTATGTTTCTAACCCCTTCTAGGGTTAGGGTTAGGGTTAGGGTTAGGGTTAGGGTTAGGGTTAGGGTTAGGGTTAGGGTTAGGGTTAGGGTTAGGTTAAGAGCCATCTACCACTTTTGAAAAACGGCATTTTTGAGCTAGTTCGAGAACCGAGTGGATCATGGGAATTCTTTTACCACCCAAGGATAGGTCTAGGCCCAGCGGACTTGCTTAAAAAATGTGGCGCCCCTGGCGTTTTTTTTTGGGTACTGCAATTTCGATTTTAAAGTTTAAAAGTGAAGCGTTTTTTTTTTTTATTGGATCATGGGAATTCTGAATAGTGCCAGTGGTAGCCCTTGGTCCCTTCTACATCCCCTAGAATTTGGAGCAATTTGGAGCCCCAAGTTTTAACATTGGACGACTTTTAAAATCGACCTCACGGGGGAAGGGGGTGGATCATGGGATCATGGTTGGGGTTGGGTGGTAGGATTTTATGAGGCCGACCTTTGTGCAAAATTTTGGCCACCTGGTGGCTTGTTTTGGTATAGAAAATGGGATTTTCATTTTTTTTTTTTTTTTTTTTTCTAAGTGTGGAGTCAAGAAAATTTGTTAGTAAAAAATAGGTTCCCACAGAAAGTGTCTAGGAGCACGTTTTAGGCCATTTCGAGTCTTTTTTTTTTTAATGTGAAAATTCATTAATTTTTTTTTTTTTTTTTTTTTTTTTTAATAAGATTTTTTTTTTTTTTTTTTTTTTTTTTTTTTGAAATTTGAAAATTCAAATTTTGTTTGTTGTTGTTTTTCTAATTTCGAATTTTGAAAATTCATTCAATTTTTTTTTTTTTTTTTTTTTTCAATATGGCGCCGCCATGGCTGCATTTCCCCCAAAACAGATTTCCCCCATTGACAATGCATGGAGAGGCGGTTATTGCACTTACTTGGTTTGGTGAAGTTGTTATTGCACTTACTTGGTTTGGTGAAGTTGTCTGGTAGTCGATCGGGTAGTCTGTGTTGGCTCAAGTCATGTCATGACCCATTCACTGGGTCAAATTGTTTGGGTTATGGTTTCTTTTTTTTTTTTTTTTTTTTCTAACCCTTTTTTAGCTGGGCTCGGTCCGATCCTGAATCTGCAGGAATTATGTTTCTAACCCCTTCCTAGGCCGAGAAAATAACTTTAAAACCAATATTTTTTTTTTTTTTTTTTTTTTTAAGGGTAGGTGAGTAGAGGGCACTCAACCATGTGCCGCTGCGCGGCACATGGGAGAGTGCCGAGAGAGTTAATCTTTTTTTTTTTTTTTTTTTAACCCTTTTTTAGCTGGGCTCGGTCCGATCCTGAATCTGCAGGAATTATGTTTCTAACCCCTTCCTAGGCCGAGAAAATAACTTAAAACCCAATATTTTTTTTTTTTTTTTTTTTTTTAAGGGTTAGGTTGAGTAGAGGGCACTCAACCATGTGCCGCTGCGCGGCACATGGGAGAGTGCCGAGAGAGTTAATCTTTTTTTTTTTTTTTTTTTAACCCTTTTTTAGCTGGGCTCGGTCCGATCCTGAATCTGCAGGAATTAGGTTTCTAGCCCCTTCCTAGGCCGAGGAAATAACTTAAAACCAATTTTTTTTTTTTTTTTTTTTTTTTTTAAGGGTTAGGGTTAGGGAATAAGGCTAAGGTTAAGGTTAGGGTTAGGTGGTTAGGGTTAGGGTTAGGGTTAGGGTTAGGGTTAGGGTTAGGGTTAGGGTTAGGGTAGGGTTAGGTTAAGAGCCATCTACCACTTTTGAAAAACGGCATTTTTGAGCTAGTTCGAGAACCGAGTGGATCATGGGAATTCTTTTACCACCAAGGATAGGTCTAGGCCCAGCGGACTTGCTTAAAAAATGTGGCGCCCCTGGCGTTTTTTTTGGGTACTGCAATTTCGATTTTAAAGTTTAAAAGTGAAGCGTTTTTTTTTTTTTTTATTGGATCATGGGAATTCTGAATAGTGCCAGTGGTAGCCCTTGGTCCCTTCTACACTCCCCTAGAAATTTGGAGCAATGTGGAAGCCCCAAGTTTTAACAATGGACGACTTTTAAATCGACCTCACGGTGGGAAGGGGGTGGATCATGGGATCATGGTTGGGGTTGGGTGGTAGGATTTTATGAGGCGACCTTTGTGCAAAATTTTGGCCACCTGGTGGCTTGTTTTGGTATAGAAAATGGGATTTTCATTTTTTTTTTTCATTTTTTTTTTTTTTTTTCTAAGTGTGGAGTCAAGAAAATTTGTTAGTAAAAAATAAGTTCCCACAGAAAGTGTCTAGGAGCACGTTTTAGGCCATTTCGAGTCTTTTTTTTTTTAATGTGAAAATTCATTAATTTTTTTTTTTTTTTTTTTTTTTTTAATAAGATTTTTTTTTTTTTTTTTTTTTTTTTTTTTGAAATTTGAAAATTCAAATTTTGTTTGTTGTTGTTTTTCTAATTCGAATTTTGAAAATTCATTCAATTTTTTTTTTTTTTTTTTTC
>NC_079434.1:21502306-21528788 GCF_026213295.1 Gadus chalcogrammus | reverse complement strand
GAGAGTAGTGAAGTAATGAGGTTAGTGACAGACGTGAGGGAAAGGCGTGTGGAAGCACACGGCTACATGTGGGGTCAAGAAGATCACTCCCACTGGAGGTCATTGATACATCAGCCTCAGACCGCCGAGCGCAGCATGTCTTCTGGAGGAAGAGGCTCAGATGAACTGAGGAGACGGGACCAGCAGGATGTCCGGATCAGGTGGGTTCAGCTCAGGTGCGTCTGCCCCCGACCAAACAGGATCAGGTGAGGTTCAGCTCATGTGTGTCTGCCCGGACCAAACAAGGACATTGATTAGGTTCAATATTCAAAAGATGCAACATTATCTGAACCAAAGAGACGTCATTAAGGAGCAGGCAGGCTTTAGGGCGCCTTGCTCAAGGACGTATCACTGTATTCTGAGGACTTGAACCCGGCACCATTGGTTTGAGAGTTGAACCCCCAACCCCCTACCTAGTCCACTATATCCAGATAATGCAAACTTACGAGGAATCCTTGATGGTAGAGTCCTGATCGTCCTCAGGATTTGCCTTCCAGATGTACAGCTTCTCCGTCAGTCCTCCAGATTCCTGGTCTGGTTACAAACGTAATTTGTCTCTATTGTAAGGTCACAAACACAGTAGTAGTTGGTCTCTAATGTAAGGTCACAAACACAGGAGTAGTTGGGCTCTAATGGCGCGTAGCAAAGTAGCAGCTGTAGTTTGTCTGGTAAACAAACACGATAGTATGCCGTAATTTGTACTGGACAAACTAATCCTGCGTTACAACAAGTCCACTCTTTTTTTTTTAGGCAAACTTACGAGGATCCTGGTTGGTGGAGTGATGTCGTCCTACAGAGTCTTGGCTCCTCCATCAGCTCTCCTCAGCCAGAGTCCTGGTCTGGAACAAACAGCGCGAGTCTGGCCCTAAAGTCTGGTAACAAACATATAGTTTGAGAGATTTTTAAGCCCTTTATTTCCCCTTTGTTTTGGTTCATACAAACTTACAATCCTTGTTGGTAGAGTGATGGTCATCCTCCAGATTCACGGCTCCCCTACCAGCTGGCCTCCGCTCCAGAAACACGTTCTAGTAAGAAAACACAGCGGTAGTTGGTTAACGCATGTCAAAGTAACAGCTCTATTTTGCCCTTTAGGTCAACCATGTAAGTAAATACAAACTTACGAAGAATCCTTGTTGGTCGATTCCTAGTTGTCCTCCAGCATCTCAGCTCCTCCATCTGCTCTCCTCAGACAGAGTCCTGGTCTGGAACAAACAGCAGAAGTCTTGCTTCAACATGTGGTAAAACAGATGTAGTCGTCTGGTATATTGTTACAAACGCCGGTGGTTTGTGGTAGAAGTATTCTACGAGAAGTGGCAGTGAGTTTGATGTCACAGAGTCAGGCTCCATCTACCCCACGACAGACATCCTCCACCAGGCAGGGCCGTCAGTCACGGCTCCTCCACCAGGCAGGGCCGTCAGCACTGGCTCCTCCACCAGGCAGGGCCTCCATCAGCTCCTTCAGCCATGGATTCCTGGTCTGGTTACAAACACACTTGGTCTCAGCAGTAAATCACCTTGGGGCGCAATACACCCCACCTCCTGCATCTGAGGTTCACTTGTAAAATGGAAGACTAATTTAAAACATATTTAAACACTTAAATTAGACAACGTCTGCAGATTTTTGCGTTCAGCAATTCATCCACTACGGTCATAGCAGCACCAGAAACAATAATGGCTCATATGACTCCTACACAAAACCGGTATGAATTAACTCAAATCACAGCTTGGCACAGATGTAAAGTCATAAGTTGATCAAAACCAGACCTAAACCTCTGAGGATTTTAGTGTTTCAGATGAGCTTGGTGATGGTTACCCTCTGGTCCGGTGCTGCAGGCCCCTGGTCTCCAGCCTCAGTCTCCGGTCCATCCTGGCACCACAAGCCTCCGGTCCCAAGCCTCTCAGCCTCACCTTTGAGCTACAGCAGGAGGTTTATATCAGCAAGTAACAGTGAAGTAACAATGAACACTAAGAAGTATCAATATTAAATCAAATTTACTCAACTTGTCTTCCACCTTGAAATGATTTTCAGCCTTCACCAAAAATTGGGCCGCAAGTAGAACGCCGTTTTGTACGCAGCGAGAGTCCCCGTCAACGTGGTTAAAAGTACGGCGCAACCATCGGAAATTAACATATTGTACGAAATTCGTGTCAGTGTTCTTATGGTTGTCAAGACTACAACTTTCTATGCTAACCATTGGGACTAAATCAAGTGACCGCACTCAGAACCTTCCACGGCGGGAAGCACAAACCGTCCGACTGGAATCCGAACATTCCAGCCGGAACCAACCAAAGAAAAAACGTAACCAGTGCCTCACCTTGAGCTGAACGGAGGAAGATCCTGAAGTCCAGCGATGGTCTTCATTAAAATACAGCCAACAGACTTACCTTGAGGGGATCTGTTTGTTGCTGTTGGTCATTAATACTATTCAGTGTAACATTACATTATTATGCACCCAGTGTGTACAAGTTATAATCACTCAAAACCATACGAAGAACCAAACTACCATGCACAACAACTTTAAACCTAAAATCCTGGAATCATTCAATGCAAAACCGTGTCTACATTTTACAATTATTTAGATTATTCAGGGTACAAACCAGAGAAAATCTAAACGTTGAGCTCACAGAGAGCCGACCATAGCCCTGCAACGTCACCCTGACCGCCTCATCACCAACAGCAAATCATGCCAGCCAGCCAACGCATGTACATTTCAAGTGAGCATCCGAGTGAAAGGACTGCCCATATTAAAAATAAGCCAAATTCCTGACTTTTCCAACCATCTTCATGGTTTAAAGATTTAGACTTGACATTCCATTACGTTCTAATCCCTTAGTCTGCTCCCTCGTTACTTATAAAACACTACATCTCCATCCCAAGAGTGTTGCATCCTACTCATGGGGGTGTGGTCTGAGTGAGCAGAGATGCATGCTGGGATACAGTGCCGTCTGAAGTCTTCAGTTCTATAGAAACGCCCCTCAGGAGAAACCAAGTGTTTGTGAATCTGTCGTGACATCAGTTACATGAGCTGGAATATCCTTCAAGATGGCGCCAGGATTCTGAGAGGAGAAAGGCCAAGAGGAAGATGTGTGGGTTCTTCCTCTCAGCCAGTGGAACACACCAACGGTCTTCATCAGAGTACCATGGAACACTTTGAAACATTCTCCTCTTTACATCTTGAAGCCCCAGTGAAGGTTTCCTTACCTCCTCAGCTGAAGAGCACAACTTCAGCTCGAAGAGCGCACTAGATGGAGTTCCCGGATTGGTTCTGATTTAAGGGAACCAATTGTTCAGCTAGTCCTGTCCGAGACAATTAGAGTTCAGCCTGAGAAGACGTGCAACTGAGAGCAAGACAAGATCCACAGGGCTCTCCATCAATCCAGGCTGGTAGGAAGAGCCGTCTCATTACAGGTCTGAAGGTCATCTTGAATATCCATTTAGGTCCCTTTCCAACGTCACACTCTCCTTGTGGAATTCCTTTTGGTGTCCATCCTCCATTGATCCTGATTGGTGTAGTCCTAGTTTGAAGTCACTGATCTGAACACGCCGCTTGCATCCTTTTACCCTTGATTTGGATACTCTCCTTCCTGCCCAGTGTGTTGGATCTCGCTCCGGAGCATCGCTCAGGGCTCTTCATGTCTACTGGAGGCCCTTAAGTAAACGTGTGGCCGTCCATCAGGTATGATTTATTTGCCCACTCCAATATCCCAAGCCAATCACACAGACCCCCGTATGAACATTATCACTGTCAAAGCAAGCCGGACACACACACACACACACACACACACACACACACACACACAGAACCCAGGACAGGCACGTAGAACCCCATACCAGGTGTGAGTGGGAGACACACACCCACACACACAGTAGAACCCTAGCGATGAAAAAATCCATCTCATGTCAAACCCAAACACACACACAACACTGATCCATAAAAGGCCAACAATCATGCAGGGTAAAAACCTCATGCCAAATAACGTTCCATCATCCAACCCCAGCTCTCCTGCCAGGGCACCCAGAACAGAACAACCAATGTCTCCAGAGAAGTTAATTGTGTGCAACATTTTTCAGTGGCGTCCCACATTGGTGATAGATTATGCTTGGCGTCTCCAAAATGTGTCCCAGGTTGATTCAACGTTTCTGAAGTCATTTCTTTGTAGTCCAGTGGTTTCCTGTATGAGGGGCCTTCACAGATGCAAACAGTGCAGCTTTAATCAGCCTGAGGACAGGAAGGAAGTCATCTCTTCAGAAGACCACTCAGTGGAGGGGGGTTGGCTCTTGAGGAGCAGGATCCATATGGGGATGGCCCCAAATAAGACCTTCTTGGAAATTAAACTTTTCATGAGGACTCACGATGCATGGAGGGGACTGTTGAATGTGTTCCATGGTTCTCTCTGTCAGACTGAAGTTGTGTTTCAGCTGTTGAGATGAGGAGCCCCCTCATCTCCCCCTGGCGTTTCTCCTTCTGAATCCCGTCTCCATCTTAAAGAACATTCCAGTCCATGTAACTGACGTCACGACGGTTTCTGAAACACTTGGTTTCCCCTGAGGGGGCGTGCCTACAGACCTGTAGAATTCAGACAGCTCTGTATCCCAGTATGCACCTCCGCTCACTCAGACCACACCCTCATCAGTAAAGCAACACTCGTGTGTTGAAGATGCAGAGCTCAGGAAAGTAGCTGGAAAGAAGACTTAAGACATCAGAACCCAACCAATTACTCCAGCTTACAACAATAACTTGGATCTCGTAACCATTTTAAAAAAAACATTAAAACCAACATAAACCAAACACCTAAGAAACCAATGAACCAATAAAACATCCTTACTACTCAGATCAACCTTTAGCCAACGGGTTAACTCACCAGGAAGCAAAAATACATCAATGTGCCCAAGAGTAATGAGAAATTAATGACTTACAGTTTGCAGTTCATCTTCATGGTTAAGTTGGGATACTCACAGAACTTCAGTTAAATATCCATGATAGACCTTTGAAGGAAGGAACAGTTTACTCAAGGTCCAAATTTCAAATGAGTTAAACCACTACAATCCCCTTCACACATTATCAGTGATTTATATTCAACATACACATCACATCAGTTGTGCTTTTTTAATTAAAGGGATGAGTCGGATTTGACTGATTTAGATTCATACTTCAAAACGAAAAAAATCTTTATTCAATTCACCTTACTGTGTGCGCGAGTGAGTGTGTTTGTGTGAGGAGGAAGCTTTCATCAAAGAGACCAGAGAGACTAATTCACTGGTTATAGGGGACCTTTCATACCACCAGGTGTGAGTTTGATTAGCCATTACAAGCAGGTTTGAAAATGTGCAGCATTGTGACATCACTAGTGGGCGTGTCCTCCTAGATGTGTGCTGGATAGATCTACCAGCCTACCCAGTGGATGCTTTATTGCGCATTCAAACTTTTTCATAATGCTTTATCTAAATAAACGAAATACACGGTTTATTATAGCTACCTGACTCCTATGCTGTTTATCCCCAAACATCTAAAGTTCCAGTCAAGTTATTGCAGAGTAAAATAAATGCACATTAAACTCAATCACTGAATGCATTTAACCATAATTTACAACATAATGGCATAATCACCTCAGTAGATAGCATCACAGACAACCTCTTCTGGCAACAGCATACAGCAGACTTTCAGAAAGACAGCAGCTCACCCCTTTTATACCCCATGGCCCCTCCCACTAGACAGGCCCAATCAACAGGGGGATTATAATACTGTGGCATTTTGCAAATCAACCATGAATAAACTCATCAAAAATACAGCATGCGTGTTAAAGTTCATTTCATCTTGTAGATCAGTGACTTGTAGATACAAGTGCATTTAGGCTAGTTGCTCATTAATGTCCAATGTCAATGTCCAGTGTACTCCTTTGACACAAGGAAAATTGGTTTGGCCCAAATTGGGCCAATCAGTGCCAGCAGGTGTTTCCTGACGCCATATTTAAAGCCCTCAGCCCCACCCTGACTCTTTTAGTCTGCAGTACAGAGCCATGATGAGAGGGAGAGATTGTTTGTGAGTGTTGCTTGAATAAATAGCTTGAATATACTGTATGCTTGAAGGTTTGCTGTTCATACACTATCCATCAATGTGCGCTATTGATAGGCAGTTAAACAGACAGGGACAGTGGTCAAACTGTCACATCACCTCCCTCCTCTCCAGGAACTGCAAGTTCAGGAAGGCGGGACAGGTAATCGGCAAGCAAGTTCGTTTTTCCAGCTCTGTAAGTAATATTGAAGCAATATGGCTGTAATGCCAAGTACCATCTGGTGACACAGGAGTTCTTATCCCTCATGGAGTTGATCCAGCTCAATGCCCGGTGGTCCATTTCCAAATCAAAGTTCCGTCCAAGTAGATAATACCGAAGGCTGTCCAATGCCCACTTGATGGCAAGACATTCCAAGGGAAGGCAAGGCATATTTATTTGTATAGCACATTTCATACACGTGGCAATTCAATGTGCTTCAAACAAATGCAAAATGAAAAAATAAAATGAATAAATAAAATAAAGTACAAATTTGGAACCATACACAATTTTAGCAAAGTCAAATGTAAAATATAGATGGAATACCAACAGCAAAGAGTTGATTTAAAAGTAAAAATGGAGAAAATAGAAAAAAGATGTATAAAAACAATGTGCATTAACTTCCGAAAGCATCTAAAAAGAGTTTGGTCTTAACTCTTGTTTTAAAAATGGTGACAGTGGGGGAGTTTTTGATGGTCTCTGGAAGCTGGTTCCAGAGATGGACACCATAGTGGCTAAAAGCTGCTTCACCCTGCTTTGTTCTGACGGTCTGTTTCAGTAGTAATTGTTTATGTTGTGATCTAAGGGACCTTATTTGGGAATATTGCTTAAACATGTCATGCAAGTAGTTTGGCCCAACCCCCTTCAAAGACTTAAAAACTAGCAGAAGTGCTTTAAAATTAATTCTTTAACTAATTGGGAGCCAGTGCGGGGACCTTATGATTGGGGTGATGTGATCTCTCCTTCTTGTTTTAGTGAGGACCCTGGCTGCACTATTCTGCATCATTTGAAGTGGTTTTATAAATTTTTTGGGAAGTCCTGTGAAAAGAACGTTACAATAATCAATCCTACTAGTGATGAATGCATCTATGATTTTTTCCAGATCCTCCTTAGACATATATCTTCTAAGTTTGTTGATATTTTTAAAGGTCCCATGACATGACATTTTTTTCATGTTTTCTAAGTTATCTAACATAAAGATGAGTTCCCCTAGCCTGCCTATGGTCCCCCAGTGGCTAAAACTTACGTTTAGTGTAAAACGAGCACTAGCTGTTCTGCTCGCCTTTGAAAAAACGGAGGCTCAAGCACGCTGATTTGGAATGTCTTTAGGTATGTTGTCACAAAGCATCTAAACTCCTCCCCTTACTCTGCCTGGCCCGCCCAGAGACGTTGGCCCGCCAAAGAGACACGACCATGCGAGCGCCACATGTGTGTGTGAATGCACACACTTTAACGCAAGTGTTTCTTGTCGGTTCTTTGACGTCTCTTGTACTTCCACAACGAGACTGTAGTGGGGGTTATCTGAGCCATGGTTGGAATAGGGAATTGGGGGAGAGGAACTTTGGCTTTGACTCGCTGAAGTACATGAACTGCGACATGCCGGCTAAAGGCTGTGTGCGCCTCACCATTGCGATACATCCAGACAGAGCGCATGGTACCGTGGCTGCAAGCCGCTCAGGGCCACACCCCCACCCTCCTCCTTGACCCGCCTCGCTCCTCATTTGCATTATAGCTACAGACACCAAACAGCGCATTTGGGGGAAGCTCAATATGCCACTAGCTCGGAGTGGCTGTACCTCTGCACCACGGCTGAATTCCGGGAACGTCTTTTAATACTGTGTTAGTTGCCCACTAATGGAAGTATGCTGATTTTGTGACTGATTTAATGTGACTGCTAAAATTTAAGTTATCTATAAGGACACCGAGGTTTTTTACCACACCTTTTGCTATTAGGCCTTTTCTTTCGAGTAAGGCAGAGTACTTTTGCCTTTCCTCCTTCTTTCCAAAAACTACCGCCCCTGCGGCGTGGACCGGGGAACCTGGAGGGGTGGGTCCGTTCCCGTCAGAGACCTGGTCCTCGGCTGACGTCGCCGCCGGGCGCCGCGTGGCCCCGTAGGCTGGTCGAGCGTACCCTCCGGCGCGGCGGGGAGGCTCTCTTCGGGTTTTTTAGGGCGACGACCCTAAAAAACATAAGGGGTAACACTGTCGTTTCGAAATAAACGTAAGGGGTAACACTGTAATTATATATGTCAATTTGAAAGGTGAGGTCAGGGTCTGCTTAGCACAGGAGGTAGAGTGAGGGGCAACACTGTCGTTTTTTTCTGGCCGTTTTGAAAAAAACATAAGGGGTAACACTGTCGTTTTTTTCTGGCCGTTTTCAAAAAAACATAAGGGGTAACACTGTCGTTTTTTTCTGGCCGTTTTCAAAAAAACATAAGGGGTAACACTTTCGTTTTTTTCTGGCCGTTTTGAAAAAAACATAAGGGGTAACACTGTCGTTTTTTTCTGGCCGTATTGAAAAAAACATAAGGGGAACAATGTTGTTTTTTATTGGTCATCATGAAAAAAAACATAAGGGGTAACACTGTTGTTTTTTATTTGTCGTCATGAAAAAAACCATAAAGGGTAACACTGTTGTCTTTGTCAAATAAAATATAAGGGCTAACACTGTCGTTTTTAATTGCTCGTCATAAAAAAAAACATAAGGGGTAACGCTGTCGATATTTATTGGTCGTCATGAAAAGAAACATAAGGGGTAACAATGTTGTTTTTTATTGGTCATCATGAAAAAAAACATAAGGGGTAACACTGTTGTTTTTTATTTGTCGTCATGAAAAAAACCATAAAGGGTAACACTGTTGTCTTTGTCAAATAAAATATAAGGGCTAACACTGTCGTTTTTAATTGCTCGTCATAAAAAAAAACATAAGGGGTAACGCTGTCGATATTTATTAAATAAAACATAGGGGGTAACACTGTCGTTTTTATCAAATGAAACATGAGGGGTGACACTGTTTTTTTTTTATTGGTCGTCATGAAAAAAAACATAAGGGGTAACATTGCTATTTTTTTATTGGTCGTCATGAAAAAAAACATAAGGGGTAACACTGTTGTCTTTGTCAAATAAAATATAAGGGGTAACACTGTAGTTTTTTATCAGTCGTCGTTTAAAAATCATAAGGGGTAACACTATCGTTTTTTATTGGTCGTCATGAAAAAAAACACGAGGGGTAACACTTGTTTTTTATTGGTCGTCATGAAAAAAAACATAGGGGGTTACACTGTTGTTTTTATTGGTCGTCATGAAAAAAAACATAAGGGGTAACACTGTTGTTTTTTATTGGTCGTCATGAAAAAAAACACAAGGGGTAACACTGTCGTTTTTATCAAATTAAACATGAGGGGTAACACTGTCGTTTTTTATCGGTCGTTATGAAAAAAACATAAGGGGTAACACTGTTGTTTTTTATTGGTCGTCATGAAAGAAAACATAAGGGGTAACACTGTTGTTTTTTATTTGTCGGCATGAGAAAAACCCTAAGGAGTAACACTGTTGTTTAAAGCCACCATGAAGTACAGCTAGGAAGCTTCAATGATGAGGCAGCACAATGTACATTGTGAACGTGCATTTGCCTGTCCATTTAATGAAGTGGTGTCCAAGTTGTTTGATAGAGTGAAACTAAATAAACCAATGAGGTAAAAAGCACCAGATTAGGTTGCTAGTACCATGGACAGTATCAGAACGATAACCTGTTGAACTAAATTAATGTGGTAGGCTACACCACGGGATGCATCTGCAGACCACCTAAGTAAAGGTAAGACACGATATTTATTCCTTAAGATTTGCTGGTGCTGTGGCAAGGTCTTTTGTGTTTTTTGTATTCAAGTGGTCGGCTGTTTTAACTTGCAATTGATAGTCAGTGGGGTCATCCCTATGTTCCCCGGGTCCTATGTTCCCCGCTCGGGGAACATAGGGAGTAGGGTCTGTCTGCGTCCTGCAAGACGGAGGCGTAACTTGTAGTGGGCGTAACTTGTAGTAGGATACGTAACTTGTACTAGGAGGCGTAACTTGTACTTTTCTAAATCGCGGTCCACGCAAGATCTTCTCTTTTCGCGGTAAACAAAAAGCCTTGTAAATCACGGTTCACACAAGATCTTCCTTGAAGTCGGATCTTCAGATATTCATGTCGGTAAGTAAAAAAGTGGATTAACACGAATGATTTTTTTTGTTTTTACAAGCTTAATGAACTCTAGAACTAGGGCATACTACTTGTGGTTGTGATACTGTTTAACATTCTTTACGAAATGTTGGAACGCTTAGGCCTGTTGTTTTAACGTTGGAAGAAACCCCAGCTTTCGCCACCTCGGTGAAGTTAGTTCGATGCACACGTTTGAGATGCACACTGAACAGTCACAAAATACTCTATACTGTACACAGGCTATTAGATGTTGCTTGCTTCTTTCTGCCCCGAGTTTGCACAGTGCAACAGTGATGACGTACCTGTGAAATTCATGTATTGAAGCCTGGCAAATACATATAAAATGAGGGCTTGTAATGTGAACGCTTTATGAAGGCTTTCTCGTAACTATCCTCCTGTTAGTGAAATTGTTCTTGTCTTGTTTCTATCAGTAATATTTATTTTAATTCATTGTTTTCTATCTTTTGGACCTTGAAAACATGCAGCATGCGATCAATAACAATATTTATTCAATACAATTATTTTAATTATTAATCTGCTGTCTTTAATTCTTTGAATTATTAATCTGCAGTCTTTTTGTTAAAGGTATAAAGGGATTAAGTAGGCTAAATGTACGCAGGTTCCCCACGTTAAACTGCTATACTGCTACTGCATTTCATTAGTTTTGTATCTATACTCTGCTAGTGACAATAAAGTTTAATCAAATCAAAAATATATTTATTACATGTCATTGTAAACAGCTTCTTTTCTTAAATGAATGTGACTCAGGGATGTCAGTTTCAAGTAAGGCTATGATTAAGCTAATCAAGAGCATATCAAGATTAAGCTAATCAAGAGCATATTTTTAAATGAGCGGGTCGGGTGCATTATTTTTATATAAGGCCTAATATTTGAGGTCCGAGTTGTGGTCATTTAGGTACCCGCGCACCACTGCTACGCACAGATCACTTTCGCGATTTAGAAAAGTACTAGACGCCTCCGACGACAAGTTACGCCGCCGACTACAAGTTACGCCTCCTACTACAAGTTACGCCTCCGTCTTGCAGGACGCAGACAGATACTATTGAACATAGGACCCATTTTTAAAAAAAGGTCCTATGTTCCCCGTTTTTCCCAAAAAGGGTCCTATGTTCCCCTGTAGCCATACATACCGGGAGCATAGGACCCTTTTTGGGAAAAGCGGGGAACATAGGACCCTTTTCTGGGAAAAGGGTCCTATGTTCCCCGCAATCTATCAATCTTTAAAAAATATTTAAACTTTGACGCGACATTCGCGTGATGACAGCCAATCGGCGTTCAACAGCGTGGCCACTGAGTGACATTTGTAACGTAACAGCCAATCAGCGTTCAACCGGCCAACTCAGTACAGTGCAGTCAGGGTGAACTGCAGCATGGAGGAGAAAGTGATTGTTGCCGTTTGCGACTCCCGGAGCTCTTTATATAATAGTATATAATATAATATAATTGTATAATAATATCACGGCCAAAAGCTCTGTGCGCCTCTCCGGATGGCCGTAGCGTGGGGAGCTCTCGTAGGGATTGGGCTTCTCAGGGTTTGTTTACCGACGTATGAATAGACCGCGTCAGGTTCTCCGACGTCTCTCCCTCTTCCACAAAAGGTAAAGACATGCAATGGTAGTTATCTCGGCCGGAATTTGGCAGTAATTGTGGAAAAAGTAACAGACCGGGGAACATAGGACCCTTTTTGGGAAAAGCGGGGAACATAGGACCCTTTTTTAAAAAAAGGGTCCTATGTTCCCCAGTCTCATACAAAGAGGGGAACCCGGGAACATAGGACCCGGGGAACATAGACACGCTCCCGATGGAGTCAGTCTCTTGTTGACACAAAGTGATTTTTGGTCATTCTTGCTTTGCTTGAATTCTGGATTAATTGTGGGGTGTGCATGAGTTTTGGTCAGAATGCCTGACGTAGGCTAGTTTTGATGGAATGCGTGTTGTGAATTGAGAACAGCCAGCTCATGATGTGATACAGCGTTCAGCTGTGCAACAAATATTTTTTTCTTTTTCAATCTTGACGACTTTTGTAGTGCTGTGTGTAGCCACACGTTTGGCCCTTCTGAACACGCAGTTAATTTCCTTTCCTAGATCCTCTTGTTTATGTTGTTAGCTTAGCCATATCATGTCACGTTGTCAACATTGGATACATGGAGCAGCACACTGGGTCATATGTCCGATGCTTTTTGGAAACGTTTTCTTCATAAAACGTGCCAGACAGATTTTGTATACATTTTATTCCTTAGTAATACATGGGTATGCCGTCTTTCAGAACCTTTCATTACCGGCACTAAAGAGAGAAAAAAGGATGCATCCTCATTGTACCCAGCACTTCTGAAAATGTACTTCCGAATGCATCTCTGTCCCCAGCACATTTCAAACCAAACTGACGCCCAATGTGGCAGTTCCATGCGCGACGGGGATTTCTTAAGGTTACTGTACAGCGGCGGCGACTAGCGTCAGGAGCTGAAACATCACTACGGTAGAGCTAAGAAGATTCTACGAGCACTTTAGACCAACCTTACCAACAATCGACGTACGGAAGAGATTCGTAGCAAAGAACGTTTCGGGAAACACGCGAGATGTTAAGGTAGAACGTGAAGTAGAGGTTACGAATGACGTAGCGTTAAGAAGGCTTTAAGGTTTCAGGAAACTGGCAGGTTTGTTTAGTTGGATAAGTTGCCATGGTTACTTAGCAGAGATTCCCTTAAATCACGTTAATGGAACCCAACTCTAGCTGACAGTAGCGAGGCTAAGTGAAATAAGCCCGGCTTTGCCTTTAGCTTGGTTGATGGAATACCCCTCAAGTCCTGTATAACGGTGTCGTCCTTTCCACGCTGTTGACATCCACACAAGTCCGCCGTCGAACACATTCGGGTACAGTGGCAGCATGGCGCTTACCTTCTTGCAGAGCTGTAGTCAAGACCACGTTGGTCCGGCGAAGGCTTGTCGAGTGGGTGTCCAAAGAGGTTCTATTCCAAGTCGCCAGCGAGTCCAAATTAGAGACAAAAATATTCCTCTTCGGGACCGAGAGTTACCTGTTTATACACTTTGTGTGATGCGAGTGACACAGTATATCTTACCATCATTTTACACTATTATTTATACAATGCAGTGTTACCACACTGTAGGATCAAATTAAGTAATTGCT
The DNA here is from genome assembly GCF_026213295.1 of Gadus chalcogrammus. Classification (NCBI taxonomy): domain Eukaryota; kingdom Metazoa; phylum Chordata; class Actinopteri; order Gadiformes; family Gadidae; genus Gadus; species Gadus chalcogrammus. The sequence continues at coordinate 21,515,333 of NC_079434.1, read as the reverse complement.
TGTCTTCAACTAATTAAAAACGATTAAGAAATACACATTTATAGAAACAAACTGTTTTTATTACTTTTTATCAATTATTTGCCAATAATACTCTTCTCTTTTTGTTAAGCAAATGTCCACATTAGAATAAAGCTTTAAATTGCTAAAATAATCTCGCCGACGCGTGCTCTGTCGCCCTCAGATCATCAGAATCATTTATGGTTGGTAGCCAAAGTCATATACCAGCCTGGCAGCTGAGGGGAAAAAAACTTAGTCTGTGACGGGTCTTTGCAGTTCTAGGCAGCCGCAACCTTCTCCCAGAAGGAAGGCGGGATGAAGAGGCCATGACCTGGGTGCGAGGGGTCGGCCATGAACTGCGCTCGGGAGTTAGGTGTCTTGCTCAAGGACCCTCGACAATCGGCTCGGTTCTGAGCAGGGATCAAACTGATCACCTTGCGACTACCAGTGAACCCGCGCTACCACCTGAGCTAATGCTGCCCCAAGAAATTCTACAAAAAATGGTCAACAGACATATTTATTTAGTTATTTTATCTGACAAAGGCCCAGACATTATCATAAATCACTGACTCAATCAGTGCGTTTACATGACACTCCAGAAAATCGAATGATTGGCTTCGTCCGACTATGATTGGATTATTAAAATGCATGTGTACACCTTAGTCTGACTAAAGTCGAATCTAATCTTGTTGCTCTTAGTCGATTTAAGAGCCCTATATTATTCGATTGGTAGTCGAATTAAGCGTGCATGTATACGGTCAATCGGATTGGAAACGGATTTTGCGTTCCGCGCATGCTCGAGATTTTACTGGGGGCCATGAGCCGGAAGTATAAGGAGACGATAGTCTTGTTGTCGCCGTCAGAAAATGAGAAACTGAGATTCATTTAAAAAGGTGGCGAAGAAGATGGAGGAAGCCGGTGTCTTGTTTTTTTACGATCTCTATTCAGTCATTGCTGATGGGGATATTCTCTGATATTATGAATCTTAAAGACTGCATTGGGTTCTAAGACTCTCTGGTACCTCAGCAACAAGTAAAGACTCGTAGTGGGGGTTATCTCGGCCATGGTGGAGAAGGAATTGGGGGAAAGGAACATTGGCTTTGACTCTCTGAAACCCAGATTGAAACGCGACATGGAGGAAAGGGATTGCTGCCGTATGCGGGCTCCCGGAGGAGCTGCTCCGCCGCCGCCGGAGGAGTCTGCATACGACCGAGAAGTCGGAACAATGGAGCGTCCGAGAAATGGCCTGGACCTGAAGTGAACTGACAGCTGCCTACTGAAAACATCTTTCTCGAATGCCACCTGAATTTGTTGTTGCTAGTGACGTAAAGAGCTCAACCGGTGGCTCTTTTACCACTAGTTGAAATGGGTACAGCGCCACCTACCTTACCATGGTATGAAATGCTTCGGCCAATGAATCGATTTTCTCACCGCCATGTATACTCTGACAATTGCAGTGGTCCGATTGAGGCGCATGGTCGAACTATGGCTTTAATCTGATTAAGCTGTGCATGTAAACAAACTGAATGTCTCACACTGAAACTCACAAGCACACCCAAAAACACTCCGCTCACCGTATAGATTTGGTTTAATTTTAGGGCAAAATGTACAATATCAGGATTACATGGAATTCGATTAAATATCCCATAAACTATATCCTTGTAACAGTAATTTTCATTTGTGGGCTACAAAAATAAGGTCACTTCCGTTTTATTTAACAGCCAAACAAATACAAACAAAAAACAAAAACCTGTCTGTATTGCTCAATTTGCAGTGCATATATATTTATATATATATTTATTTATTTTCTTTAAAAAGGCCAAGACACTACATTACCTGCTTCTTCCGACACCTGTTCACAACTAGAGGCACTTGTAAGGCAAGCTAACCAACACAATTCAAAAAGTTAAATGGTTAAGCATCAAACATCATCAGCCCTCCAGTGCCACTGCTGAACCAAGAAAATATTCAAACTGCATTGTGTTTTTTAATCGATGACAAGCGCAAGGTTACCAACGAGGAGGTAAACATGTTTTGTGCTGTTAGATTTTCCCATGGACACTTCCCTTGAGATGCCAGCTCTGGATTGACTTCTCTCCAGAGCCTCAACACCAGGTCACTGGCCTAGTGGCAGTTCTGACATTTGGGGTGGCACTTCTGCTTGTTGATGTTGCAATGGCATCCCCCGCTGTTGTCCCCGGGACCCTTGTGAAGAACACACAAACCTTACATTTTTTGTCTTTGTGTAAGAACAAATTAAGTACATTTGTAGTGGGATAAGATCCGGTGATGTATTACAATGATTATGGTTTGTGCTCTTTGGAAGTTTCTTGAAATTCCGTCAAATTTTTAAAATGGATGCACAGTACGCAACTACTCGGATATTATGATTATACATTTCCAACAAATGTATTAAAAAGATAACAATTATATATCTTTTTTAACTAAGACATGATTTTTTTCGTTGACATATTGAAAAGCCGCGATGAATGGGTTAATTATTATTATTATTATTATTAATTATCCTAAAGTGGGAGGGCTTTCTTACCCCGGGGCCCCAGCGTGGCCCCCTGGTCACCCAGCAAATCTCAGTGTGACAGACAGTGCAGCGCAGCCAATCACAGCCCTCCTTCTTCTGGACAATGATGCCACACTGAGGACAGTGCATGGCCTCCCCCGACTGCACCAGGGTCTGGCCGTGGGAGCGTTCCACATCATGGACGCCACATAGAAACAACGGAGGAGACAACGAGGGTTAGGGTTAGGGTTAGCTCCGTTAGCTAACCCTAACCCTAACCCAACGGAGGAGACAACAAGCGTTAGGGTTAAGATTAGCTAAACCTAACGGGGGAGAAAGCAAAACATGTAAAAACAACAAGATTGTCGACCAATATACTACAAAGAATAAAGAAGGTGGTCGCAAAAGGTTCCTCAGAGACTGTTGCAAATTTGTCTGGTCAAATTTACACAAGCAAGAGACAAACAAGAAGCATTTTTTTTCCCCATTGTAAGTCCCCCTTTTTACTCAACATATTTTATGTGTAAGAACTTTGTAATCTAGTATAATCAAGTCATTGTTTGTGATCATCTTGTTGTATGTGTATGTAACACCGCTTCAAATGAATTCAAGAGACGCCTAACACTGTAAAGAGAATAAACACTGGGTTAGGGTCCGCAGCCTAAACAGCTTGGCAGAAACAAGGCTCCCACCTTGAGCAGATCTCTGGTGCGTCTGGCCGCTGAGTCGTTTATGGCTCTGGACGTGAGGTCGTCCTGGTACTGCTTACAGTTCATGCCCTCGTGGATCGCCTGGAGAGGTGGAAGGGAGAGAGGGTTAGAGAGCAGGACATCCTGGCTCTTAAGGATCCTGGCTCATTGTCTCTCTAGTCTCAATGCTCGGCACCTTGCAGAGCAGGCAGTTGTGCTGGCGGCAGACGGGGCAGTGGAAGACGTTGACCGTGTCCTCGTACACGCACCAGCCGGGACAGTCCGCCGCGGCGCAGTGGTAGCTGCCCTCGCAGCGCGACTCCGCCACCTGCAGGCCGCGCTGCAGCCAGCGGCCGTACTCCTCCCCGGACACCAGCTGGGGAGCACACACCCGTTAACCTGACCGGCCGTACAGCTGGGGAGCACACACCCGTTAACCTGACCGGCCGTACAGCTGGGGAGCACACACCCGTTAACCTGACCGGCCGTACAGCTGGGGAGCACACACCCGTTAACCTGACCGGCCGTACAGCTGGGGAGCACACACCCGTTAACCTGACCGGCCGTACAGCTGGGGAGCACACACCCGTTAACCTGACCGGCCGTACAGCTGGGGAGCACACACCCGTTAACCTGACCTGGGGAGCACACACCCGTTAACCTGACCGGCCGTACAGCTGGGGTGGCCCGGCGACGTCCCCTGATTGATCGGGAAGCGCACGGAATCACGTATATGGAGCTTTGACGGAGGTGGACGGAGGATGGATATGGGTTATGGTTAGGGGGATGGATATGAATCATTTAGCCCCAGTCTGAATGCCCCACAGGGTTGTTTTCAGTCCTAGTCCGTCCCTGGATGTACATCATTTTCTTGTTTCTTGTTAGTCTATTGGGTTTTCTTATAAAGCACCGGTATTAAGATAAGCAAAGGTAACAAATATGTACAGACAAATCTACAATAAAAATTATACCTCATTATATGTATAAAAGTAATGTTAATGAAATGATGTATATGGAGATACGATGGCAGCATAACATGGTATTGTTACATGATGCTTTGGCTGAATTAATGATGAGGTGTTTTCTTGTGAACTCACAGCTTTGATCTCTCGCTCCTGCAGGGTGCAGGAGCAGGAGTACGTCTCGTCTCTGTAGGGACACGCCACCTCTGGGTCCTCACATAGCATGATCACAGAGCGCAAGCACTCTCTGGATACACGCACACGGACACACACACACACACACGGACACGGACACAATTAACCCCAAGAAACCTGAAGTCATTTGCAGTGTGATTATGGGGTCCAAGTTCGAAAAAATTTAAATTGCACTCGTATAGCAAAGAAAAACAATGAGATCATGTCAGTTCTTGGGGAGCAAAACATTACCGGCAGAAGCAGTGGAGACACTCCCTGAGCAGCACACCCTGGCCCGGCTGGAGGTCCCCATAGCAGATCCTACAGTCTACTGCCTCAGGGTTGCACACCACCTCCTGGCCATCCAACTGCACCAGCCGGGCAAAGTTCTCCCTGCGCTCCGCCTCCCTGGCCTGGGATCAGACGGAGGAGTGGTTGGGTTAGGGATCAGACGGAGGAGTGGTTGGGTTAGGGTTAGGGATCAGATGGAGGAGTGGTTGGGTTAGGGACCAGACAGAGGAGTGGTTGGGTTAGGGATCAGACGGAGGAGTGGTTGGGTTAGGGTTAGGGATCAGATGGAGGAGTGGTTGGGTTAGGGACCAGACAGAGGAGTGGTTGGGTTAGGGATCAGACGGAGGAGTGGTTGGGTTAGGGTTAGGGATCAGAGGGAGGAGTGGTTGGGTTAGGGATCAGACGGAGGAGTGGTTGGGTTAGGGTCCAGAGGGAGGAGTGGTTGGGTTAGGGTTAGGGATCAGAGGGAGGAGTGGTTGGGTTAGGGATCAGACGGAGGAGTGGTTGGGTTAGGGTTAGGGATCAGACGGAGGAGTGGTTGGGTTAGGGTCCAGAGGGAGGAGTGGTTGGGTTAGGGATCAGACGGAGGAGTGGTTGGGTTAGGGATCAGACGGAGGAGTGGTTGGGTTAGGGTTAGGGATCAGACGGAGGAGTGGTTGGGTTAGGGATCAGAGGGAGGAGTGGTTGGGTTAGGGTTAGGGATCAGATGGAGGAGTGGTTGGGTTAGGGACCAGACGGAGGAGTGGTTGGGTTAGGGATCAGACGGAGGAGTGGTTGGGTTAGGGATCAGACGGAGGAGTGGTTGGGTTAGGGATCAGACGGAGGAGTGGTTGGGTTAGGGATCAGATGGAGGAGTGGTTGGGTTAGGGATCAGAGGGAGGAGTGGTTGGGTTAGGGTCCAGAGGGAGGAGTGGTTGGGTTAGGGACCAGACGGAGGAGTGGTTGGGTTAGGGTTAGGGATCAGAGGGAGGAGTGGTTGGGTTAGGGATCAGACGGAGGAGTGGTTGGGTTAAGGTTAGGGATCAGAGGGAGGAGTGGTTGGGTTAGGGATCAGACGGAGGAGTGGTTGGGTTAGGGTTAGGGATCAGACGGAGGAGTGGTTGGGAGGTGGGTGTGGAGATACTCTTGCAGGGTAAATCCTAAAACGTATTAGCATTTATACGTTATATTATGTGGCTCATCTTCAACCTCACACACACACACACACACACACACACACACACACACACACACACACACACACACACACACACACACACACACACACACACACACACACACACACACACACACACACACAGTTTTGTCTAAACATTTTATTATTTATTATTAACATTTACATTTCATCACTGTGCAAAATAGAAAACCTTCATCTAATCAATTTAAGAATATATTAGGTCAGTTATTTAGTCAGTAGTAGTGACAATGTGTAAGATTTTCTCCTGCTTATTTTAACACTGTGTCCGATTTAATCTATTTCATAAATGTAACTTGGATGTCGAGTCAAATATTGTGTTTCATTTATTTATTATCACATTGCCTATAGAACCGCACGAGACGCTACGGCAGAACTAACAACATGCCCAATGCCCTTCAGTTGTAAAAGCACCTCGGAGCCTTCAGAAGAGAGTCAACGACAAAAACAGACAAAGAGAGTCAGAGAGAACTGAAGAACTATCCTGACAGCTGAGCTTTGACACGAGCGCGTTGGCTTGAGTAAGGGAATCATGTACTGTGGAATCCGAAAACCTCTTTGATCTTTCAGGTTAAATTAATGTTATTCAGGATCTACACTCGCTGATCAGATATTGGGTGGTGCAAGGTTTGATTGACGTTACCTGGTAAAAGTGACCTTATTTTTACATATTAAAATACATATTAAAAACTTTGTACATTTAAGTTGAGATTTGGAAAGGATCAATCCGTAAAAATACTGTGCAACCCTCAGCCCCACTGGGATGAGCTAACCTACCGACCTCGTGATAACCTGGGTAGGGTTAGGGTTAACCCTAACCCTAACCTGGGTAGGCAGCCCATAACCTATGTCTGTCCCTAGGCTTTCCCTTGCTGAGTGCTATCTAACCTATCTAGGGGGTTATGGACGAGGGCCTTACCACAGGTCCACAGCCACAATGGGCAAACAGCCCGGCATCCCGCAGCAACGGCAACTAGTCTACAGGCGACTAGTCTACAGGCAACTAGTCTACAGGCAACTAGTCTACAGGCAACTAGTCTACAGGCAACCAGCCCGCGCTTCCTATTCTTCTCTCAGTTCACCGCGTACATACAAATACACAAGGTTCTCTCACCGAAGTCGCCGAGCAACATGTGTCCATCGGGTTACTCTCTTTCACTCCGAATCTCATCTCATACTCTCCTCTCAGTCTCAAACTCTGAGCCTCCCCTCCCACTCAGCTGTTAGGGTTAGGGTTAGGGTTAGCTAACCCTAACCTCACCTCATAATCTCCTCTCAGTCTCAAGCTCTGAGCCTCCCCTCCTCCTCAACTGTTAGGGTTAGCTAACCCTAACCTCATAATCTCCACTCAGTCTCAAGCTCTGAGCCTTCCCTCCCACTCAGCTGTTGGTACTAGCCAGTGATGAGCACCTCAACACCGCCCCCTCTGTGTGACGTCAGTACTGACTCTAACCCAAGTCCCTTAAAACTAACCATTGTCGTTTGGTTTTTCCTTAAAGATGGTCACACACCACCAATCAGATATCTGAATGAATGGGATCGTATTCCAAATAAAATAATACCATACCAAAAAACATTGGGAAAAAGTACGTAATTGAGTACAGAAACAAAGGACAGTTCCACAAATATAGGCTGTTAATATTATTGGGTTACAAATTCAGGACTCCATTTCATGAAGACCATTTCATGTGGTTAGTGCAATCTGAATAGGCTGGTAGACTTCATCATGAAAACATCTGGGGTAAAATACACCATTGTGTGTATGATGCTCTGTCAGTTTCAAGAGGATAATTGTATATCCTCTATGAATATGCAATCATTTATTGTATACATCAAATACATTCTAGCTTAGCAGTCATGTAGGTTTATCCTGTGTGTGTGTGTGTGTGTGTGTGTGTGTGTGTGTGTGTGTGTGTGTGTGTGTGTGTGTGTGTGTGTGTGTGTGTGTGTGTCAGTGGAGTGGAGGCTTCTCCAGTGAGGAGAGGGAAGAAGATCCTCCTTAACATTGTTGAGAATAAAAAAGAAAGATTGCCCAGACCGGTGCCGGTGAATAACATGAGTTCAATGGGAGGGAGGGGAAGTTCCTCCTCTGAGTGGGTGTGACTAGCTAAGGGTTTGAAATTGTGCCAAAATCTATTCACTAATAGGCTGGAGCCCTGGCTGCGCTAGGAACCAATAAGAAGGAGCCTTGGCAACGCTATGAACCAATAAGAAGGAGCCCTGGCTGCGTTATGAACCAATAAGAAGGAGCCTTGGCTGCGCTATGAACCAATAAGAAGGAGCCCTGGCTGCGCTATGAACCAATAAGAAGGAGCCCTGCCGGTGCCATGAACCAATAAGAAGGAGCCCTGGCAGCGCTATGAACCAATAAGAAGGAGCCCTGGCGGTGCTATGAACCAATAAGAAGGAGCCCTGGCAGCGCTATGAACCAATAAGAAGGAGCCCTGCCGGTGCCATGAACCAATAAGAAGGAGCCCTGGCAGCGCTATGAACCAATAAGAAGGAGCCCTGCCGGTGCTATGAACCAATAAGAAGGAGCCCTGGTGGTGGATCAGCCCGGAGGGAGGGGTTATCCCTTCAAGCCTAGGCTACGAGAGCCAACCAACCCGCTCGGTCGCATGCTTCGTCTCCACCGAGAGGTGCGTTACCGTTTGTTGCGGTTCGGTGCGGCTCGGTTCGCTTATATTGGCGTTTCCACCGGCAAAAGTTGGGCAAGGTCTCGAAGTAAAATGCGCGGAGCGCCGCGCTGAGCCTACCTATTTATCGGTGCTCCTCCGTTGGGGTTAGGGTAACGGCTTGGTAGGGTTAGGGTAACCCTACCAAGCCAGATCTACCGATCCAGTTTGGTATGACCAGGTCACTGATATCTTTGCAACACAATCAGCGAGGAGGATTGACTTGATCTATAAAAGAAGTCCCTCAATCGTAATTGGCTTAACACCATGACAAAACATTCCTTCAGGCATTGTTCCAGCGTCTTTCAAGACTTCCAGAATAAAGCCTCTCCTCAAAAATACAACTCTTAATACCACCGACATCCAGAACTACAGACCAGTATCTCTTCTTTCATTTCTGTCTAAAACACTGGAACGTGCCGTTGCTAACCAACTGTCCTCCTATCTCTCATCTAACAACCTCCTTGACCCTCACCAGTCAGGTTTCAAGAAGGCAAACTCCACTGAGACGGCTCTCCTCGCGGTGACTGAGTCCCTCCGTGCTGCCAGAGCCTCGTCCCTCTCATCGGTTCTCATTCTCCTCGACCTGTCCGCAGCATTTGACACGGTGAACCACCAGATCCTCCTTGCCATTCTTGCCGAACTTGGCATCGCTGAATCTTCTCTTTCCTGGTTCACATCCTACCTGACGAACCGCACCTATCAAGTGACATGGAATGGCTCCTTGTCCAAACCTTGCACGCTTGAAACTGGTGTCCCTAAAGGCTCTGTACTTGGGCCTCTTCTGTTCTCCCTCTATACCAGATCTCTGGGCTCTGTGATTGCATCACAAAGCTTTTCCTATCACTGCTATGCAGACGACGCTATTTCTCTCTTTCCGCTCATTTGATAAAGCCCTGATTGCAACACGCATATCGGAATGTCTGGCGGACGTCAGCACCTGGACAACTGCCCATCCCCTGAGGCTTATCCTCAACAAAACTGAGCTCCTCCTAAACCAGGGAAAGATTGCCCACTAGGGATGTGTCGGTCGCGACTGATTCGTTACAACGAACGAATCCCGAACGTGAACGACAAGAACTGGTTCCCCAAAACAAGAAGAACTGGTTCTTTGATTCTTTTTTTTTAACATAAACCAAACATATGGTCACGTAAATAAAATATACAAACGAACAGAGCTCCGTCTCCCCGCGACTTCCATTGATTGAGTCTACAACTTTCTCAAAGATTCAGCCAATGAGAGGTAGCAATGGTGTTGGAATGGCACCTGGGTAAACCAATGACAAGGCGGTACCGTCGAATATGCGCGCTTTCTCTGTCTGACGTATCTTGGGTCATACCATTCGACTCATATATCCCCCTACATTTTTTCGAAAATAGACTTGACCTCCATCTGTTTATTGGATAAACGCATTTCCCAATCCCAGGAGTCTTTGCTCCATTCTACGTCAACTTTAGAACAAACAAAGAAATTAAACTGCAGTTCGTATTTTTTATTTATGACCATGCAAGTTCGGTAATGCCTGAACAATGAAGAATTAAATGTAAAGTAAAATAAAATTATAAATGTAAAACCATGAATGAAATATAGAGAGTAAGTAAGTGGTATAAATATTGGTGGGACGTTGGACATACTAAATAGCAGGCATCTGCAAACTGCGGACTGCGGTCTTGACGGTCCTATCCAGACCCATGACCAATTTAAAAAAAAAAAAATTATAAAAATAAGTTTTTTTATTTTTTATTTTTTTTAAGATGTAATCTGACGTAACGAACGAATCAAAACGAACGAATCAAATAAACGAATCGTTATAGTGAACTGAACTGAAAGAACTAGTTCCCGGAAAAGAATCATTTTGCCCATCCCTATTGCCCACACATGGACTGACTGGTCACCGTTGAGAACATCACTGCATCTCCTTCTCCAACTGCCAGAAACCTCGGTGTGGTATTGGACAATCAGTTATGCTGCACCGCAAACATCACTGCGGTGGCCCGATCCTGCAGATTTGCACTTTACAACATCCACAGAATCCGGCCCTTCCTCACAAGGGAAGCAGCTCAGCTCCTGGTCCAATCACTGATCATCTCCCGCCTCAACTACTGCAACTCGCTCCTGGCTGGACTCCCTGCCTCTGCGATTAAACCTTTGCAGCGCATCCAGAATGCGGCAGCGCGCCTCGGGTTCAACCTACCGAAGTTCTCCCATGTGACCCCCCTCTTCCGGGACCTCCAATGGCTCCCTGTAGTAGCTTGCATCCAATTTAAGACGATGGTACTGGCATACAAGGCAGTCGATGGAACTGCCCCTGCCTACCTCCAAGCATTGCTAAAGCCACACACCCCAGCTCGATCCCTCCGCTCAACTACCTCAGCTGGACGCCTGGTACCGCCATCACTAACAGCTAGCAAAGGCCGCTCAGCAAAGTCACAACTTTTCTCGGTTTTGGGACCTCAGTGGTGGAACGAGCTCCCTGCCGCTCTCAGGACCGCAGAGTCGCTCACTATCTTCCGAAAAAGACTCAAGACTCACCTGTTCAGAGTCCACCTCGACTCTGCATAGCCACCCTCCCCCTTCTGGCCACCATTGTACACTGTATTGCATTGTATTGTTGTATTATAGTACTTAACTGTGTAGCAACTGCAGTAGCTGCTATCATTGCTGTAACACAGGGAATTGGTTAGCCTAGCGATTGTTGCACTTGGTTCTATGAACAACCTTTCTGTACCGACAGCGATCTATTGATGCACTTCTTATGACAAATGTACTTATTGTAATTTGCTTTGGATAAAAGAGTCTGCTAAATGCCCTAAAAAAAGAACAACATTCTGAAACAGCCATTAACATCCAAATTTGCCTCAAACAATGTTAGGCTTACAGCTCACGTAAATAGTTGTGAAATAATGTTATTTTTGTTCTTTTAATTATTTGTTACTCTGACCGTTCGGTTTGATATTGTGGGAAGGATCTTAGTGAATGATTCAGAGCATGATGCATTTTAAATGCATCCCTTTTGGTCTTGTCTTCATTTTTCTTAAAACAACTGTAGCTGAAAATAAACATGGCCAAATTCTAAGGAATAGCTTCGGTCATCAAGGGAAAATATAGGTCACATGATAGGGCCTGATTCTTTTATTTAGTTATACAAATCAAGATTAGGCCTGATTTGACTAATTGGCTTTGCATCCTTTCCTCCTGCCCTTGTAGCCCATTTCAAAGACATGCTGCACACCAGCTTTCAAAGTACATTGTGCCACTGGTGAATTTGTATCAATTTTATTCACATAATTATCCCTCCATGCTATAGTGTAAAAACACCCTGAACCAACTTGAGTCTCACATACTTATGCCACCATACGCCACTAACAGTGAAAGCAGGCCAATGGCAACCAAGCGAGCAGTCCTTCCTCCCTCACTTTAAAAACCACCAGCCGCCACTGATGTGTATATGTTGTTTGTTTGTTTGTGTGTATGTGTGTGTGTGTGTGTGTGTGTATGTGTATGTGTATGTGTATGTGTATGCATGTGTGTGTGTGTGTGTGTGTGTGTGTGTGTGTTTAGGGATCCTGGTCGAGGTTGAGTAGCAGCGAGTAGTTTTGAGCACCGGCACTCCTGGTCTCACTCCTCGTCTCCTCTCTTCTCCCCTTCTCCTTCAGAAAACACAGAGATAGAAGAGAAGAGAGTTAACCTGGGAGAGCCTCTGCCGACGCCCACCCTGGCCCCGCCCACCCTGGCCCCGCCCACCCTGGCCCCGCCCACCCTGGCCCCGCCCCAGGCTGCGCTGCCGGCGTCCCTCTCCGCACTCATTTGTTTTCTTCATTTGTCTGATAAGTTTAAATGTCGGAATCTCCTCTGTCTGAGGATTCCTGGTCAGGGAATATTCCGTTTTCCAGTCCCCTGTTCCTTCCTGTTTCCCTTCCCATTTGGGTCAAACGTGTCATTAATGATCCTATGTATCAAACTGAAGTCTATTTGAACTCATTTGGGTCAGTGGAGCAAAGGGTTAACCGATCTACCCAATCAGAGAGTGAGTGAATGAGTATTCTCCTCCTACCTGTTGGTACTGTCTGACGGCCTCCTTCTCCTGTTGGATGCGTCTGAGCTCCAGGTGGTCTGGCCGGTAAGCCCCCGGGATGGCGTAGCCCTCGGGGCGGCCCGTGCTGCAGATCTCACAGCCCGGGCGGGTGGGCTTGTTGATGTAGGTGCAGGAGGGGCAGGGCCAACCCTGGGGCAACACAGAACATGGCCTTACTGGACGGGCTTTGGATGTTGTCATTGTGGGTCTATTTATAAGTGCACACACACACAGAGACAGACAGACAGACAGACACACACACCCCCAACATCCATTTGGAGGTTTACACCAAATGACAAACTCTTTAGGCAGAAGAAATTCCATATGTTTAGTTTGCTAAAGCTTGAGCAGATCATACATTGAATTGTGAAGCTCCCTCCGCCGCTGAACGACCTGGTGAACTGACGCGCGCTACACAAGCAGACAGCCACTGACAGATCGCAGCAGCCA
>NC_079434.1:21472306-21497306 GCF_026213295.1 Gadus chalcogrammus | reverse complement strand
TACTGCATTCACAAAACATTGAACAACATCCTAAATTCCTCTTTAAAACACAGCTGCATGTGTCTCCACGCACAGCACACACCTACACACATTGTATCTACAATGAACTGCCCCCAGATCAGCTCTTTTAATCTCTCTCTCTCTGTCTCTGTCTCTGTCTCTGTCTCTCTCTCTCTCTCTGTCTCTCTCTCCCTCTCTCTCTCTCTCTCTCTCTCTCTCTCTCTCTCTCTCTCTCTCTCTCTCTCTCTCTCTCTCTCTCTCTCTCTCTCTCTCTCCCTCTCTCTCTCTCTCTCTCTCTCTCTCTCTCTCTCTCTCTCTCTCTCTCTCTCTCTCTCTCTCTCTCTCTCTCTCTCTCTCTCCCCCCCTCTCCCCCATCCACAGATTCTGATTTATGAGGGAACTCGTTAGAAAAGCCACATCACATACCTGGGCACATAAAGCGGAGTGATTCAGGTCCCAGGGCTCAGTCAGGTCTCCGTATGATTCATCCCGGGGATTCATCCCGGCCACCACTGTTTTCTCAATCAATACGGCTTTTCCCTCTCCTTTACCTAATGCTAAGCATGAGTCTGTCTTTAAGCAACTAGCAAAACAACAGAGAGAAAGACAAAACCACATCAAAATAATCAAACCATGTAAAAAATTTACTTAAAAAAATGCAAGATCATTATGAGGAAACCTGTTCCAATATATGATTTGGGGATCTTATTCTAAAGTTTTGGCTGGTTGTTTTGTCAGTATGGTAATACAGCTCAGATCTATAGACCTACAGACCTCTACACAAGGGTAGGCGTACTACGGGTGGTGGGATTTTATTCCTGAAATAGACTAATTTTTAATAGTAGAACAAATAATATTAATAATTGAAAATAAATACCGATATTGTTCAGTACATATATAGTGTTACAATTTATGATAAAAAATATAGTGTTGTTTTGTGCATTCCATCATATGTTTGCCATTGTAGTTACTTTGTATTAAAGCTTGGGTAGAAAATGTATTTAATAAGCAATTTTGCCACATTTGTTGAAATTCTCTATACATCCCGATCGCAACCAATAAACGAAATGCTCCGACACAAATCGGGTATCTCTGCTTGTCGCACGCCTTTCAACACAGCCTTATAATTGTATTCGGCCTGCATGAAATGATAGGATGGTCTACCTGTCGGTCTGCCTACCTACCTGGCTACCTGCGCTGAATCTTCCACAAGGCTAAGCAGACGTATTGCTAAAGCTAGCAGGGAACTCATGTGTTTTGGGGGAGGGGCTTTGGAGGGCGGGGCCCAATGGGAGGGGTTGGGACTGACTCCTGCTGGGTTCTCCAAATTGCGGATACTCAAGCTTGAATTTGTGCTTTCTAAGTAAACACTGACTTTGCTTTCCACTGAACCCCTCTGGCCATGGCCTCAAGGGGGCGCAATTTGTGCAGACCCATTCATACATTATTTATCGTTATGAGTTCTGCGAAAGGGCTCGATGACAATGTAGTTGAGGTCAAACGTTGGGGACCACTGTGTTAGACAGACCCCATACTGCTCCATCTTATTGGAGCAGTAAAGCCCGGCATCTAAGCTGTGTGTTTGTGCTCCATTATTTGAAAGATGCAATAAAACTCATGACCTTTCCGGAGAAAAGGTCATGAGTTTGTCGATAATGATGAAAAGTGATAGGGAGAAGGCCTGACTAGTGTTAGTTTGTTTAGCAAAATTCTACTTTCGTTTATTTTTTGGTTGAATCACAGCATCTATTCGTGGAAGATTTAATGATCAAAGTGATTAATGATGACTTCATTCATGAACACCCACCTTAGTTTCCCAGGTCTCTTTCTGAAAGGTCTCCTTTGTGCATTTGTGTGTGTGTGTGTGTGTGTGTGTGTGTGTGTGTGTGTGTGTGTGTGTGTGTGTGTGTGTGTGTGTGTGTGTGTGTGTGTGTGTGTGTGTGTGTGTGTGTGTGTGTGTTTGTGTGTGTGTGTGTGGGTGTGCGTCCGCGCGTCCGTGCATCGACATGTTTGTGTGTTTCCGCCCCCGCGGGGCTGGTGGTGGTGGGTGGGGGGATTCGGGTGTCCCCGAAGTTAAAAATTCAGTGTCGTGCACATGTGTCATTGACTCCCTGATGAACTGCGCGACTACGTGCCAGACGACATGAACCCTTCAAACCAGACCATCAAATTCCCTTTCCCTTCTTTCAAAGGGTAGGGGGGGGTGGCGGGGGAGGGTAGTAATCCATCTTTTTGTCTAGTTTCCCTTCGGCATCACTGACGTATGTGATTCATCATCAGTGACCCTATGAACACTCGAAATATATAAGAGTCGGCGACGCGCACACCTGCTTCAATAGCCAACCACAACCTTCAGTACCTCACCTCAGAGACTCACCAAAGTTTAAGGTAAGCTTTTCTTTTTCATTTTTTTGTGTAGGTGCGTGGATTGTGCATTATTGTTATTGGAAGTTTTACAAATCCTTCAACATCTTTGAAAAAGCTATTATTATAGAGTAGAATTATAGAGTTAATAAAGTGTGACATTTCCTATTCAACCTGTATCCAATAATCCCAGTGCTAATGCCTCATTTCTTTGACTCCATTCCTTGATGTATGTTTCTGATGTGCAGCCCGTGCAGTGCCTTGGTGGTCCACATAAACACCCAGACGATGCTGCTGACGCGCCTGTGCCTGTTGTCCTACCGCTGGCTCGCCGTGGCTCTAGCCATCCTCCTCGCCTCCTCCACCGTCACCCTCGCTCACAGCACAACTGTTGAGCACGACTTCCACATCGTGCACAACGTCGACAACAGAAGTAAGCTTACATTTTTATACTGCATGGTTTTAACCAGATTTTGTGTGTTTCTATTGGGTGCATGTTCATTAAGAATACATTGAACAAACTCTAGCCCATTTATTACATTTGATTATCTTTGTTTTTACCTCGTCATGACCAGGTTTGGTCAAAAGAGCATTTAATTGGTGGCATCCCTGAAATTCAAATGAGCGAATTTTGAGAATTGAATTCCTACTATTTATATCTTTGCTCTTTTGTTTCATATCTGGCTAAAACATGATAATATTTTTGTAACCATATAATCTACAAAAAACTATTTCAATTTTGAATTACACATTGTAGCCTATTATTTACTTATCATACAAACAACTTAAATGATTTGCTGATAACACATTTAATAGACAATCGTAATGAAATGATGGTGATAAGCAGACAGTCGGTAACAGTCCAACTCTGTGTTTCGAGTTGATGGGCTGTGCACTATACAGGAGTGGTTTGTTGTTATGCGTCTATTGAGCTATAGCTACATTCAATGTCCTCCATTGAATAAGCATAACATTGAAATCCAATATTGATTATGATGCCTCAATTGGTCTCAGCCTTGTCTGCAGGTCGCTTTGGATAAGTTTCTGAATTACTAAATGCGGTTACGAGATGTCATGTGCTGGGTTTTTTGGTTTAATTCAAATTACATCTAGAACAGGACACTCACACTGCATATGGATGTGACTGCTTAACCAAAAAGTTGTTCATATTTTCTTTTTTTTAAGTCATTATTTGAGTGAAGATGTAATCTAAACGTCTGTTTCGTACCATGTGTGTGTATGTGATGACATGTGTGTGTGTGGGGTTGTCTGTGTTGTGTGTGTGTGTGTGTGTGTGTGTGTGTGTGTGTGTGTCTGTGCGTGTGTGGTTGTTTGTTTCTGTGTGTGTGTGTGCGTGTGTGTGTTGGTGTGTGTCTGTGTGTGTGTGTGGTTGTTTGTTTCTGTGTGTGTGTGTGTGTGTGTGGTTGTGGGTTTCTGTGTGTGTGTGTGTGTGTGTCTCTGTGTGTTTGTGGTTGTTTGTTTCTGTGTGTGTGTGTGTGTGTGTGGTTGTGGGTTTTTGTGTGTGTGTGTATGTCTGTGTGTGTGTGTGGTTGTTTGTTTCTGTGTGTGTGTGTGTGTGTGTGTGTGTGTGTGTGTGTGTGTGTGTGTGTGTGTGTGTGTGTGTGTGTGTGTGTGTGTGTGTGTGGTTGTTTGATTCTGTGTGTGTGTGTGTGTGTGTGTGTGTGTGTGTGTGTGTGTGTGTGTGTGTGTGCAGGTCCAGAGATAGACCCCTTCTGGTACGTGGGCCGAGGGGTCCGTCCCATCGGGCGCTTCGGGAAGCGGCACAGCGGCTTGGTGTCGCTGGCCGGCCGCTCCCTGGAGCCCGTGCTCAGCTCCCTGGAGCTCCTCCTCAACACGCTACGCAACAAGGACGACCCTGGGAAATCACGCATGGAGCAGGGCCGGGATTGGCTCCCTTGACGGCCCGCCCACTAAGGACTTCTACCCTTCACCCCAAACCACCTCCATTTGTTTCATGTCTTACGTTTGATATATTTGGGTTATTTATCTACATTCTGTAGATTCATGTGTGCTTATTGTCTCCGCCCGACTCTGTTGGTTGTTTGTGAAAAGCATTTATTTTCAGCTGTAAACGAGTAAACGTTACTGTAATCTGTAATCACAAAATGCTGAATCTGTTGATTATTAAATAACATTATGCTATCATTGCACATGCAGAGCATGTTTTGTTTTAATTTAAAACCCCAACCCCTGACTCAAAAAAACAAGCAGAGACTAGAACGCATCACGCGCATATTTTGTGGCGCACAATTGTTTTAGTCAACTGCATCTTTCAACAGTTTATGAAGGGAAACAAAATGTCCCCCCCCCCACCCCCCCAAAAAAAAGTGAAGAGAGCATATCTTCACCTTTTGTTATTTTATTCATTTTATATTCCATTTTTTCTTGGATTGCAACAAACAATGGCACATGTATGACAGTATTCCCTCCTGGGGTTGGCATGGTGAACCTCAGCCTCTGTAGCCGCACAGTTCGGATTACGATGGAAGAAAAACAATGTCTGCTTTTGACTCTAGTGACATTCAGGTTCCCGTCCGAGACGCACATTTAAACACTTTGGGTTGTGTTGTTGAATTGATTGCGTGGGTAAATAAAATAGTGTCTATAGCTGACCCTCATTTAGTATTTGGTTTGTGATTCCAGTGCAAAATCTGACCGGAGAGGTTATGACGGTTGTACACTCTCCTGCACACACACAAACACTGAAAGATTAGGCAACTATGATTGGCCGATTCTTTTTATATATATATGTATATAATATATACATATATATATCCTCCTATATCATTTCCATATTTTCAAACATATACATATATCAACAAATTCCGAGATGAGAGAAAATATTTGTTTTCCTTTACAATATAAAAATATGGAACACTTATACTGTAACTGGACCCCTGTGAGTGTCCTCACTAATGAGTTTGTACATCGATTTAAAACCAGATACATGCTTTTCTTTACATAATGACACCTTTGGGGAGCATACGTTGCAAAGGAAAGGGGACAGACCACCGGCTAAGGGTGGAAAGGGCATTCGAAGAGAGAAAGAGAGAGACGTTTGCGACATCTTGGGCATTTCAAATCATCCAATAGGGCATCATCCCCCAGACTACAATTACCTAGCATACCTAACATTTGACAATATTGCATATGATTTACTGAAATGTAATTAATAAATGTGGCCACAGTGTGAGTGCAGTAATGTTTTTTTGTTGTTTTGTAATAGTTGAAGATACTTTATGGAAATGGTAACAGTTATCAATAAGCTTTAGCTTACTGTTTTTATTTTGGACTACCACTATGAGCAAACTTGCGAATGGTAAATGCAGTATTACAATGAAAGCACTCTGAGACATAAAAATAAAAAAATAAAACAGGATCCAGGATTTAAGAGGAGAATAAAAGCCAGAAGTTTAAAAATAACTTGGTTCATTGGTACTGCATAAAAACGTTCCAAAAAGTAGAAAAATAAGTTGCTCGTAACAAAATCATGGTTTCATGGCATTAGTTAAAAAGCACGTCAGACACTATTATGTATAAATCTTTCAGGAAGAATTTCAACATAAACAGTCAGAGGTGTAAACAAAAAGGTGGAAAACCTTCGTTCAAATAAAAGGCAGCAGAGTTTCAAAATCAAACTGAAAACACAGTGGAAAAAAGGAAAAGATGGATCAAAAAAATGACATTCATGGAAAGAATACCACAGGGAAAAAAGCTCTCCTCTACTCTACTAATTATTCTTATTTTAGACCTTATTTCAGACCATAGCCCCAAAGTCACATTAATGGAAAAACTGCCTTATCCTACACAGTTGATTCTCGTCTTCGTGGGGTTGCAGTTTCTTAATCATTCGTTGTGTATTACTTGTGCAGCACGTTTTAAATCTCAACGCGTAAGGCTGTGGTGTTGGGCAGTATCATCCACTACATTTTGTTTAATAAAGCAATTAAGAGGACCATCACACAATATCATTATTCATCCTCCAGATATGTGCTTTGCTGTCCATATTTATTGCTGCACATCAGTTGTAATAGGTTGGTTTGAGGTCTAAATAGGAGTTGGCCCTGACGGTAAAGACATCTCTCAACAATGGATTTCAATATGTGTTTTTTCAGTTAAAGAATAACAGCAAGTATCGCTGTCCTTCAAAGTCGTAAAAAAACACATAATAGTAGGTTCCGAATTATAGCAGAGCCGTTTTTAGTGACGTAGTCATGCCTTTTATACAGTATGGCTCAGTATGGATCTTCTGATAGCCCCTGGCATCTAAGTGGACGAAACATTCAAATAAAAGGCTGTATAAAATAATTCGACCTCACTTCACTTCATCACGTACGCCATCACATAGGGTTTGTTTTCTTCCTCACAACTTAATTTTTTACACTTGAAACACGGATAAAAAATGAGAGTTTTTGTGGGCCGCTGTTTTTTTGCTCTCCTGTACAGCTAAGTTTGGGTTGGGGTTAGGGTTAGCCCTAACTCGACTAAGTTTGGGTTAGGGTTAGGGTTAGGGTTAGCCCTAACTCAAGTAATTTCACGTTTGAAAAGTCACCCAGCAGAGTGTGGAGTTTAAGGCAGAGTCGCTGTCAGAAAGACGCCCCCCTCCACAACCTCAGCCTGAATCAAAGGGCGTGGCGGGGAAGGGGGGGTGCTTAGCTAGGTGGGACAAGGGAGACGCTGATGAAACAGTGAGGGGTTGTGGGGTCGGGGGAAGGGGTGTCCTGCCTGGATGACTTCAGAGAGCACAGTGGACTGGGTGGACTAGCTGGCCCTGGACAGGTTGTGGCCCCCTCCCCCCAAACCTCTTTCAGGGCCCTGGAGCGAGGAGTCAGACGCTGGATCAAGGCAGAGGTTCCAGAGGGCCCCCGTCCACTGTGGGCCCCTGTACCGATGGGTGCTGCTAGGGCCAAAGCACCTGCTGCTCCTGATCCAGCTTTTCTGAAATCAGAGATTTTCACAACACCATTTTTTCAATCTTTTATATCAGTTTTTTTACACAACACGTCATACTAAAGGTTGTGTGTGGGAGTGCATCATGGGTGTGTGTGTGTGTGTGTGGTTGTATGCGTGTGTGTGAGTGTGTCACGTGTGTGTGTGTGTGTGTGTGTGTGTGTGTGTGTGTGTGTGTGTGTGTGTGTGTGTGTGTGTGTGTGTGTGTGTGTGTGTGTGTGTATGCGTTTGTGTATCTGTGTGTGTATGAGTGTGCCTGTTTATGTTTGCTTGCATGTGTGTGCATGCATGCACTTTTGTGTGTGTGTGTGTGTGTGTGCATGTCAGTTTAAAATGTGCGTGTGTGCGTGCTTGCATGTGTGTGCATGTGTGCATACTTGTGTGGAGATAGACCATGCTTAGTGATTACAACATCACACGGCCCTCCCAGTCATTGTGTGTGAGAGCCGTTAGAGGAGGCTTTTAAGCTGAAATCAGAGCTTTGATTACGCGGCTCCGTCATCAGGTTGAGCTGGCCTGTGTCCTCTCCCTCTCTGGGAGCTGAATCAGAGCCATTGTGCATCCGTCTCCGAGGGAGAGAGAGCTTTTCATTGCACAGATGAGAAGGGCCGACTCCTTATCATTAGGTAAAGTAGCCAGGCTCCCTTTATATTCTCTTGTGCTCCCATTAACTTGCTTCAAACTTAATGAAGTTAACCATGCTATGTTTTAGTAGGTCCTCGTCTATTAAGCTAACTAGGCTTTGAGCATGAATTGTATATAAAGTCTTATTCCTGTTCTTCTCCTATTCCCTCTGTCTTCTCTTTCTCTCAAGGACAAACACACACATACACACGCAGACACTTATTTATTAAAATACATGGTAATAATGTGAGCACACACACACATCCAAGCACGCAAAAACACAAACCTGATGTGAGAGAGGGGGTGGAACATTGAACGGTGACCAATACTTACTTACAGACAAACACAAAAATACACACAAACATATCCACACATACACACACATTAACAGACACTATGTTCTGTTTGCCTACTTTAAGATGACCAGCTAATTAAAGTCCAGTAAAGTGAACATAGGCATGACACACAGCATACACACAGCCTTAGGAGTGTTTCTTGGCTAGCAATATGTCACGCAATTCAGCCTTTCGATTTTTGAAAGTGAATGTATGTTAAAGAAACCATTATATTAGTAAAACTAACGTTTTTTTTACAGTTTCAAAAGAAGAGTTGATCATTTTGACATTGTCAGCATCTCAAGTTAAGGATATATTAAAACACTGAACATCAGCCAGACTTGCAATATAAGGCAATTTAATGTTACTAATTTTAATTATATAATAATTATATTAATAATGATGCCCTCTGAACCAGAAATGTTTTAGTTAAAGCAATGACTAATTCAAACTGCTTGGTTCACAGAAGGATATTCACAGTTCTTTATAAGTACCTGCAGTTAACCTTGGCTTCAGCATTGTAAACCAGGCAGCCTGTGAGCTCCATAACTAGGGTTAGTGTTAGGGTTACCCTAACCCTAACCCTAACCAAACCACTGAAGACGGCTCTGTACCTTTCAGTGGAGGCGCAGGGAGCTTCCTCCTTTGATGGCGTGATGAGTCCAGGGTTTGAGGCTGTAGGGAGAAACATGGAGCTCAGTAAATATGGAGAGGCAGCTTATTACACAGAAGGTCAGGTACACGGTTGAGGAACCAAGCCTTAAGAACTGTACTCGTACTTGTGTACTTGTGTAAGCTAAGATGTAAGAAAATAAACTCTGAGAATCAACATTGTCTACCACTGGTGTTTTGAATACACTGTATAGGGTCAGAACTGAAAGATACCTTTGGCTTATACTTGGAGAAGCGATTACAGGCAGTAACATTCAGGCCAGCTGTCTTCAGAGCCGATATCCGGGCCTCGATGTTGGAGATCTGGAGAGAAACAACCCGTCAATTATACTAGTTATGGTCTGTAGCAAACACAACACCATCCGATATGAAACAACCCGTCAGTTATACTAGTTATGGTCTGGAGCAAACGCACCGTCCGATATGAAATAACATGTCAGTTACACTAGTTATGGTCTGGAGCAAACACAACACTGTCCGACATGAAATAACACGTCACGTCATCGACAGAACATCGTTCGTGTCATCAGTTGAACCCAATTAGCACCAATCAGAATCAAACTAACGAGTGCCTACGAGAAGGATTTGCCTGATTAAGTAGCCCCCCTTGATTATGTAGGATTAGATTAGGAATCCTACATAGTTTTATTCTTTTGACAAGTAGACCTTTAGTCAGTGAAGTAAAATATGCATAACAGAAATTTATGTATTTGTGTTTCTTAATGGCGACCCTGTCAATAATTCCACTTATATAATGTATATGTTATATATGTATAATATATTTAATATATTGTTCCTTTTATGGATCCTCAGGTCAAGTCAAAATGGGTCTAAACTTGCAGAATAAAATAGCACTTATTTCATGATGGATTTTTATGACAAGGAATTAGTCATCCGTGTGACCAATGCAACAAAATATGTCCCTTAAAAGAAATCCAATCCAAAATAGCCAAAGGTATAAAAATAAATAAACAGAAGTTGTCTGAAGGTAAAAAAAATAAATAAATGAAAAGACTGAGTTCACATCGGTAATAATAAAGAATGGTGGTTTTGTCCAGTTACTGGTCCCGGTGTCTGTGTGTGGGCCCTGGCAGCTGGACTACCTGGAGTTCGGACTGCTGCACCTGCGCAGCAGCGGTGGCCACCTGGTCCTCCAGGAAGGCCAGCTCCGTGTCCGTGGTGCCGCTGCTAATGCTACGAGCGCACTCCTCCAGGTCCCCCAGCGCCCCCTCCAGGCCGTACACCGCACTAGCAGCCAAGTACACCTGCGGTGGAGGAACGGTCACGCGTCAAACTGTGAGGAGAAGCTCATTCAAATGGGGCACAATTCAAATGTAGAGTTGGAGTATAATGTTGAAAGGGAAATGGGATTCCTTGTTGTGGTGAAACTTTAGGAGAATTATAATTCTACGCTAAAAAATAAGCAAACCACAAAAGCAAACTCACACGCTCAAAAGTATTAGCATAAAGTCTATTTCATATGCAGTAATCAAGGATGTCAATCACTGTCATCATCACCCTCTTAGCCACTACACTATCCGGTCTAATTACCATCTTGAACACATTCATGACTGATACATCATTGCTATGACCCTAATAATTGAACAGCTTTAATGTCAGCTATAATGACAGACACATAAAGTGACCACACTTTTAAATAATTGAAGCTAACAGAAGGGGTTATACACTTATGTGCTATGGGTTAAAGGTTTAACAGTTTAGGGTCAGGCTCAGGGTCAGGGTTAGGATCAGGGTCATGGTTAGGGTCAGGGTCAGGGTTAGGGTCAGGGTCAGGGTTAGGGTCAGGGTCAGGGTTAGGGTCAGGGTCAGGGTTAGGGTCAGGGTCAGGGTTAGGGTCAGGGCTAGGGTCAGGGTTAGGGTCAGGGCTAGGGTCAGGGTCAGGGCTAGGGTCAGGGTTAGGGTCAGGGTCAGGGTTAGGGTCAGGGCTAGGGTCAGGGCTAGGGTCAGGGTTAGGGTCAGGGCTAGGGTCAAGGTCAGGGTTAGGGTCAGGGCTAGGGCCAGGGTTAGGGTCAGGGTCGGGATTAGGGTCACATCAGGGTTAGTGATGCCTACGTTCTGCTCCATCTTGGTGAGCCTGTTCTCCAGGCGGCTGGTGTCGGAGCAGCTTGAGATGGGGGAGGCGCTCATGGACTCGGAGGGCGTGGTGAAGCTGTCCACACGGCCCGCCTCCCCGATCAGATCCTCCGTGGCGTTCAGGACCTTCAGCACCTCTGTGGTGATGCTGCACAGGGACGCCGCAGAAAACTGCTGCTGCTCACACACACAACAAGCGGGCACGCACACACACACATGCATAGGCACGCGCACACACACACACACACACACACAAACACGCCCACACACACACACACACACAGGCACACACACACACACACACACACACACACACACACACACACACAGGCACGCGCACACACACACACACACACACACACACACACACACACACACACACACACACACACACACACACACACACACACACACACACACACACACACACACACAGGCAGGCAGGCCCGCACACACACACACACAACAAGAGACAGAAAAGGTTATGGGGAAAATATCATTGTTTTCCCCATTGTAGTAAGTTCATATTGTTTATTTTTACGATTCCTTTTGCAGTCAATGGAGGTTGATTTGTCAACTAGTGATGATGAATAAGGAATATAAAAGATTGCTTTAATAAATGTACATGACATATAAATGTACTGAGACGTTTATCACCAAATTCAACAACATTTCTCAATTTGGAAGCAATTAGGAGAACCGAGTCAGATAGATTTACCTCCCTCAGGCCTCGAAAGCCACTCCCCCAAAACTCATGACCAGCTCGTTAGATTTAGCAATAGGTCTGCCTAGCTTTGTGGAAGACTGCGGTCACAAGCAATGAACGCATGGGCAGAGTGTGCGTAGGTAGCCGGGTAGGTAGGTAAACAGTAACCAGTTAGGTAAACAGTAACCAGGTAGGTAAACAGACAGGCAAGCCATCCAATCATTCCAGTCGGGCCGATTTAAATCATCAGACGGTTTAGTGCAGGCCTGTGACGTTGACAGATACCAGATCTTTTCTTTGTTTTTGCCAGAGCATTTGATTGATTGTTTGTGGTCGGGTATGTTAAGAGAATTTCAACAAAAATGACAAACAATGCCTCTTAAAATAACTTGCATACCCCGGCTTTAAAGTCCCAAAGACCAAAGCTAATGTAGATGTTTAGGGTTAGGTTTAGGTTTAGGGTTAGGGCTTTAAAGACCAAAGCTAATGTAGATGTTTTTCTATAACAGGTAGAAGAGAGAGATGAATGTAATCCAATAATGCATTAGTTCCATGGCGAAGCTTTGATCACTAACACTAAGGTTCTGAATTGATTCCTCTCATCCAGGCTGTGTGAGAAACGATGACTTTAACATGGGCCCCATTAAAGAGGACCATGAGGTTAGATTAGTGTAGAGGGAGAGAGACATTCAACACATAACAGGAACATCGAGAACGAGAGAGCGAGAGAGTGAGAGCGAGAGAGCGAGAGAGAGAGAGAGACAGAGAGAGCGAGAGAGAGAGAGAGAACCAGACCTTTCATCTTTCTTTCTTTTAATCAAGTATGAGGATGAAGAAGACGAAAACATCACTGAAGAACTTTGAGAGGTTGTGACTGGTCGATTAACAAATGGCTACGGCCTGGGGAGAGGGGGCGCTCTCGTCCAGTACAAAGGAGGACATGGTCAACATATGAAATACTAACTCAAGCCTCGAAAGTATTAGGACTAATGGTGGTCGCTGGGATCAACCATGGACCATTCACTGTCAGGGACTGAAAATGTTTAAAATAAAAATAAAATGAAATAAAATGTTTGTGTTCTAGCGCCATCTCTGTTTCTCGGATGTAATTGGGATCAACCATCAATCTAAA
Source organism: Gadus chalcogrammus (assembly GCF_026213295.1). NCBI lineage: Eukaryota > Metazoa > Chordata > Actinopteri > Gadiformes > Gadidae > Gadus > Gadus chalcogrammus. The sequence continues at coordinate 21,484,408 of NC_079434.1, read as the reverse complement.
AAATCGGATTGGTTATAAATATAACACGATTTTTATTTGGTTGAACACATTGTGTGAATTAAGCTAACCACTACACTTCAATGCCGAATCCTGTGTTCCTTTAAAAGGAAATGTTTTGCGTCCTTCCCTTGGAATAACCATGGTGACTGATCAAAATAATAAAAAAGAAAAGGTAAACAAACACGAGCAGTCACTAAGACACCAGCGCTAATATCCCTGTATGCGTTTTATAAAATAAAAAACGGTGAAACGGTAATAAATATAGATGCAATCCGTGGATGAGTCACACAGGCATTGTGCAATATTATTCATTCACACACGATTCTAATGTGTGTGCGTAAGTAACTCAAGCTCATTCAGCCACCCACATCATGACACTAAAGGGCAACTCATACAAACAGGTAGCACGCATCCAGGACATCGCCACAATGGCTAACCCTTATTGATCTGCCGCTCGGTAGGGTTAGGGTTAGCCCTCACCCTAACCCTTATTGATCTGCCGCTCGGTAGGGTTAGGGTTAGCCTTAACCCTAACCCTTATTGATCTGCCGCTCGGTAGGGTTAGGTTAGGGTTAGCCCTAACCCTAACCCTTATTGATCTGCCGCTCAGGGTTAGGGTTAGGGTTAGCCTTAACCCTAACCCTTATTGATCTGCCGCTCGGTAGGATTAGGATTAGGGTTAGCCCTAACCCTAACCCTTATTGATCTGCCGCTCGGTGGGTTAGCTAGACGCTGGCGATGATGTCAACAAGGTTTTAGAGGGGATTAATAAAGGTCTTTTCAGTCCTCTCGCCATGCAAAGCGCTTCACCATCCCTGCCTAGGGTTACCCTAACCCTAACCCTAACCCTAACCCTACATCCTCCCATTCATTTACCACCTGCAGGGTCAACCTCGAAGGCTGGCAGCCAGGCCATTTAGAGCGGCTGGCCTTGTATGTCTTGCTCAGGGACACTTTGACGCTTGGCTAGGGGAAGACAGGGATTTGAACCGGCAGCTACTACCAACAAGGTTTCCCCATGAGTTTCCTTATGCCGGCGGCTGTAGCCTCCTGCTCCAGCCTCCAGCTCCAGCCTGGTGTGTGCGTGTAGAGCAGAATGTGTTTGTGACTCTTCCGTTCTCACCTGTTGCTGTGTGAGAGAGTGAAGCCGCTGCTGCAGCTCCCAATCATGCTGTCCCTCCTTGCGTGTGTACACGTGTACACACACGCACACACACACACACACACACACACACACACACACACACACACACACACACACACACACACACACACACACACACACACACACACACACTCACACACACACAGAAAGACAGAGAGACAGACAGACAGACAGACAGACAGACAGACACACACACAAACACACACACACACCAAGCGCAGATGGATGAATGGCAGCAAGCGAAGGAGAGACAAAAAACAGGAAAACATGAGCAAAGAGAGGCAGCTCAAATCAAAAGCAAAGCAGACAGGATTGATGAAGGCTGACGAGGAATACAAATTAGAAATAGACTATCTAGACATGGTTCCTAAACACAAATGCGTGTGCGTTCACCGTTTGTCCTCACCTTTCCACCCAACAGCACCCCCTCCAGGGCGCACGCTGTCACCGCAGGCGAACCCCTCGCCCCACTGGGCCCCGGCCCTTCTGCCTCCTTCTTTTCCGCACCCCTTTTCTGCTGCCTCAGACTCTGCCTGCGCTCCCCTCGCCTCTCCGCCGTCTTCCCCCGCTTGTCCTCGTGATGGTGGCGGCGTTGGTCGCTCACTACGCAGCGGATGCTGGTCCCTCCGTTCTCCCCCGACCTCTTCCCCCTCCCCGAGCCCCCCACATCCTTCGCAGACCGGGCCGCCGCGGGCCCCTCTCGTCGGCCGGGGCCGAGGGCGGGTCCCGGGGTCCGGCTGCTGTCCGGCGTGGGGTCGCTCGCCGTTTGTCGCCGCCTCTTCTCCGCGGTCCCGTGCTTCGCCCTCTCTTCTTCTTCACGCTCTCCCGGCGCGGCGCCGTCTCCGTCCGTCGCTCGGTCGGGGGGCCGCCGGACTCTTTCGTCCTCAGACGAGCTCGGGCCCCACGTGTCATTGGGTGAGCGGCGGGCCGCCTGCGGCCCCGGCTGCAGCTGGGGCCCCAGCTGGGGCCTCCTCGGGCCCCCCTCCCGGGCTCCCAGGCTGCCGGGGGTCAGGTGAGGGGCCAGCGTGTCCGGGTCTCTCTCTGTGGCCTCAGAGTTGAAGAACCCCTCTTCGGGGGCCCCCTGGGGCCCGGGCGGGGAGAGGGGTGAGGGCGGGGCCCCGGGGCCGGGCTGGTCCTGGCTAAGGCTTCTCTTCAGCATGGCACTGAGCAGGATGCCGCTGTTCTCCTACAGAGGAACGTGGAAGGGCGGAGCCAGGACCAGTCAGAGGAGGCCGTAGTCACCAGGGTTACCGGGCCTAATGGCCACCCACTAACAGATCTTACAATCTAATGACTAGAATCTTAATTAACATCTCAGGCATCTGAATGAATGCAACAGGTGTAGAAGAAAGAAGTACACAAGCAGGTTTCTCAGCTACATCAATAAAGTGATCTGATGCCACCGTCTGGCCGAACTGAGTGTTTACAAGAAAAAAACTATCTTTGCTAAAGCGGTTATCAGAGGTACGTACCCGGATCAGTGGGTGGACGGTGGGCGTGTGACCCGGCCCCCCGGGCCGGCTCTGCTCCGATGGAGACTCTCTCTTGCTCTTCCTGCGTCTGCGTGACCTTCGAACGGAGTCGCTGGCGCTCTCCTCCGCCCCGCTGCTGTCTCCCATCACCTGGACGGGTTCAACCATTACCAGGGTTAGGGTTAGTTAACCATTACCACCGCTAGGGTTAGGGTTAGTTAACCATTACCAGTGTTAGGGATAGCTAACCATTACCACTGTTAGGGTTAGGGTTAGTTAACCATTACCACCGCTAGGGTTAGGGTTAGTTAACCATTACCACCGCTAGGGTTAGGGTTAGCTAACCATTACCACTGTTAGGGTTAGGGTTAGTTAACCATTACCAGCATTAGGGTTAGGGTTAGTCAACCATTACCACGTTAGGGTTAGTTAACCATTACCACCGATAGGGTTAGGGTTAGTTAACCATTACCAGCGTTAGGGTTAGTCAACCATTACCACCGTTAGGGTTAGCTAACCATTACCACTGTTAGGGTTAGGGTTAGTCAACCATTACCACCGTTAGGGTTAGTTAACCATTACCACCGTTAGGGTTAGTTAACCAATACCAGGGTTAGGGTTAGCTAACCATTACTAACGTTAGGGTTAGGGTTAGTTAACCATTACCACCGCTAGGGTTAGGGTTAGTCAACCATTAGCAGGGTTAGGGTTAGCTAACCATTACCACTGTTAGGGTTAGGGTTAGTCAACCATTACCACCGTTAGGGTTAGTTAACCATTACCAGCGTTAGGGTTAGTTAATCATTACCACTGTTAGGGTTAAGGTTAGTTAACCATTACCACCGTTAGGGTTAGTTAACCATTACCACCGTCAGGGTTAGTTAACCATTGCCAGCGTTAGGGTTAGTGAATCATTACCACTGTTAGGGTTAGGGTTAGTTAACCATTACCACTTTTAGGGTTAGGGTTAGTTAACCATTACCACCGTTAGGGTTAGTTAACCATTACCACCCTTAGGGTTAGTTAACCATTACCAGGGTTAGGGTTAGTTAACCATTACCACCTTTAGGGTTAGTTAACCATTACCACCGTTAGGGTTAGTTAACCATTACCACCGTTAGGGTTAGTTAACCATAACCAGCATTAGGGTTAGGGTTAGCTAACCATTACTAACGTTAGGGTTAGTGTTAGTTAACCAATACCACCGTTCGGGTTAGTTAACCATTACCACCATTAGGGTTAGGGTTAGTTAACCATTACCACCGTTAGGGTTAGGGGTAGTTAACCATTACCACCATTAGGTTTAGGGTTAGTTAAGTATTGCCACCGTTAGGGGTAGGGTTAGTTAACCATTACCACCGTTAGGGTTAGTTAACCATTACCACCGTTAGGGTTAGTTAACCATTGCCAGCGTTGGGGTTAGGGTTAGTTAATCATTACCACTGTTAGGGTTAGGGTTAGTTAACCATTACCACCGTTAGGGTGAGGGTTAGTTAATCATTACCACTTTTAGGGTTAGGGTTAGTTAACCATTACCACCGTTAGGGTTAGGGTTAGTTAACCATTACCACCGTTAGGGTTAGTTAAGCATTGCCACCGTTAGGGTTAGGGTGAGTTAAGCATTACCACCACGACCGTTAACGCACGCAGGGATCGTCGGGTTCTTCCAGGTATTATTCAGATACTGGAAGTTACCAGAATAATATAAAATATATATATGTTTATCTATAGATATATGTTTATATATATACACAAATATTAAGATTTATATTTATTTATATATACATAAATATCACTCTTAATCATTTGAACTTCAGGAACGAGAGACGACTACGTCACCTTGGGGTTAAAGTTCACGTCCAGCGCCTCTGGGGGCAGCTGGTAGCCCCCCCCCTCCTGGTGGAGGTAGCCCCCCCCCTCCTGGTGGAGGTAGCCCCCCCCATCCTGGTGGCCCCCCAGGTGGTGGTTGGTGGGCGGGCCCCTCTTCTTCAGCGGGCGGGGGTGCTTCTTGGGGGACGGTTGCTTGGCGCCAGGGCGAGCGCAGCCCGGCGCCTCGGGGTCCGAGTTCAACGTCTCGGAGTCGGACCGCCTCCCTGACGGCGGGGAGGTTGCTGGGGGCGGGGCCAGCGGGGGCGGGGCCAGCGGGGGCTGGGAGGGGTGGCGGGTGAAGGTCCACTCGGGGTCGGGCTGGGAGGCCGTGAATTGCGTCTCGTCGGAGAGCTTACGGCGGAACTGGTGCAGCGCCGCACCCCAGCCCCCCTCGTCCCCGTTGGCGTCCCAAACATCATCGTGGTCTTCGTCGTCGTCATTGTTGTCGTTGTGGTCGCCCCCGCCCGACTCGGAGCCCATCTCGTCGTAGGCCGAGACCACGCCCGACTCCTTCTCCAGGGCGCTGAACACCAGGCTCTTGCGCTTGGTGAGCAGGCTGGGCCGGGACAGCTGGGAGCTCTGCAGGGCCATCCAGTTCCCGTCCGGGCTCTGGAGGACCGAGGAGGCGCCTGGGACAGGAGAGACGGCAGAGGGGCTATGAGCAGAGCCCCACGTTGGGCCCAGGGACAGAGAGCAGAGGGGCTATGAGCAGAGCCCCACGTTGGGCCCAGGGACAGAGAGCAGAGGGGCTATGAGCAGAGCCCCACGTTGGGCCCAGGGACAGAGGGCAGAGGGGCTTTGAGCAGAGCCCCACGTTGGGCCCAGGGACAGAGAGCAGGGGGGCTTTGAGCAGAGCCCCACGTTGGGCCCAGGGACAGAGAGCAGGGGGGCTTTGAGCAGAGCCCCACGTTGGGCCCAGGGACAGAGAGCAGAGGGGCTATGAGCAGAGCCCCACGTTGGGCCCAGGGACAGAGAGCAGGGGGGCTATGAGCAGAGCCCCACGTTGGGCCCAGGGACAGAGAGCAGAGGGGCTTTGAGCAGAGCCCCACGTTGGGCCCAGGGACAGAGAGCAGAGGGGCTATGAGCAGAGCCCCACGTTGGGCCCAGGGACAGAGAGCAGAGGGGCTTTGAGCAGGCCCTAATACTGGTCCCGAATCTGGGACCAGTACTTAAACAGTCACTATGCCGTCTACTTCTTGTCTTTTTATAACTTTTCATACTTTGTTTGCTGAATCCCAGTCTGAGCTTAGTGGTTTGAAAGGATTGTATTCCTTTACCCCCTGGGCCATCGCCCAAGAGCAACAGACCGCCAAAAGAGAAGATGAAAATGCAAGGACTTAGATACCACCAACCCCTTCTTCACTACTTCTGGTGGTGAGATGGACTTTTTGTGTTATTGTGTATGTGAATTGTGTCGTAGCTGAGATTTAACAGTCATAAAGATAGTATGTACGTTTGTTTCAAGATTTATTAAAAGGTTCTTACAATACTCTTATGGTAATCAGTAGGGACAGCCGGGTTAAGAAAGCGAGCCGTCCACGCCGGCAGACTTGAGGTCTATTTATTGAACCCTGATTCAGTCCAGACACTCGAGTCCCTGGTGTCCTTTACTCTGTTCTGTTTTTATGTAAATGTGTTTGAATGTGTTCTGCCTGGATGTGATGTGATGTATTTGTAATGCACCCTTAGTTTGGTTCCAGGCTTGCATAATGTAGGTCTCACGGTCTGCTCTGTACCGTGAGTGCATCCCTAACCCTAACCCTAACCCGTAGATGGATTAGCTGAAGGGGCCGCCGGCAGAACCCTAACCCTGGCCGTGTCAATGCCATGCTCCACCCCTTTCTCTTTTACCTTTTTCCAAAGCGACCTACACCCGAGTCCTTTCAGAATCACCTTTACTGGTGCACACGTAGGGCTCAGCCCTGTGTTGGGGGAGGCCTACCAGGGGACAGCGGGCATTGGGCTCCTTTTCAGTAATAGTCAAACACCTTAAACACGACAGGCTCTCCTCATTATCATGATAGATCTGGATACGTTATACACTTAAACTGCACCATTAAGCACAAAATGTATCGTATCGGACGCAAACCAAAGCTCTTCCAACGTGAACCGTGTGGAACAGCGAGCAGCAAGCAGACTCTTACTGGAGTTGTCCAGGCGGTCCACGCTCTTCCAGCTGGGCAGAGCGGTGGCCTTGGCCTCTCTCTTCAGCGAGGCGTACTCAGGGAAGCCCCCGACTCCTGTCTGGTCCTCAGGGCCCTTCTGTGGGGAGTCGTCGCTGGTGAGGGAGAACGCTGACCGCGACCGCTGTGTACCCACACACACACCCACCAACACACACACACACGTAGACGTGGACGCACAGAAACACATTGAACATTTATAATTGGATATATATTTTATGACATTTGATACCAAGAATTAAAACAGTGATAGTTTCTCGTAACAGAACCCTGAGGCTTACCTAGCCTTAGAAACTTAACCACATCTCCTGGTTAATTCTGCTGCTTCCTAAATGTCACCAGCAGATGGCAGTAAACTAAAAGACATCTTGCTGCCCTAAGGTCTTCCAAACTTCTTGACATTTTCAGTGTGTTATTCCAGATAGGACGCTGTAACATTGAAACTATAATAAGGTTATTCGGTGTAGCCTATTGGCCTTTGGATAAATAATAATTCAAACAAATAAATAAATGTCAAGGTAAGGATTAAGGTCAGGTAGATGCAAGCTGTGTTTGTGTATGCAACAGTAAGTGCCTCTGTGTGTGTGTGTGTGTGTGTGTGTGTGTGTGTGTGTGTGTGTGTGTGTGTGTGTGTGTGTGTGTGTGTGTGTGTGTGTGTGTGTGTGTGTGTGTGTGTGTGTGTACATAAACGTGCACAAAGTAACTGTGGGTGAATTTGACCATCATGAGTGGGATTTTGAGAAGAAATGATCAGGGCAGCGAGTTCCACTGTGTGTGTGTGTCTGTGTGTGTGTGTGTGTGTGTGTGTATGTGTGTGTGATTGTTTGTGTGTGTGTGTCACTGCGAGTTCCACTGTGTGTCTGTGTGTGTGTGTGTATGTGTGTGTGTGTGTGTGTGTGTGTCTACGAGTCCCACTGTGGATGTTGAATTCGAGGGGCATCCTGGAAGAGACTTCCTCACACTTTGATCTCCGCTCAGCGAAACATCAGCGGGGAACAGTTCAGAGTAGAGCGGCGCCGGCTAGTGGGGAGGCGGCTTTGATGCTCTGCCGTCAAAGCCCCGCACACGCACACACACACACACACACACACACACACACACACACACACACACACAAACAAGAACAACAGCAACGACACCAAATCCTCCCAAAGGTCCTTGCTTTGGAGACAGTGCCAAACCTCCGTATCGCTGATGTGTTTGTCTTTGTTTTGTATTTGTTTGCTCATCATCAAAGCCGAGTGTGAGTTAGTGTGTTTCATATATGTGTGTGTGTGTGTGTGTGTGTGTGTGTGTGTGTGTGTGTGTGGGGGATGTGCATGCCAGTTATTAACAATGAACAATCTTAAAGGTGCCATGGCATGAAAATCTCACTTTATGAGGTTTTCTAACATAAATATGAGTACCCCTAGCCTGCCTATGGTCCACCAGCGGCTAAAACTTGCGTTCGGTGTAAAACGAGCACTAGGTGTTCTGCTCGCCTTTGAAAAAACGGAGGCTCAAGCGCGCTGATTTGGAATGTGGTTTCATATGACGTCACATAGCATCTAAGCTCCTCCCCTTACTCTGCCTGGCCCGCCCAGAGAATTTGGCCCGCCAATGAGACACGGTCGTGTGCGAGCGTCACATGTGTGTGTGTGTGTGTGTGTGTGTGTGTGTGTGTGTGTGTGTGTGTGTGTGTGTGTGTGTGTGTGTGTGTGTGTGTGTGTGTGTGTGAATACACACACTGTAACGCAAGTGTTTCTTGTCAGTTCTTTGACGTCTCTTGTATTTCCACAACAAGACTGTAGTGGGGGTTATCTGAGCCATGGTTGAGAAGGAATCAATTGGGGGAATGGAACTTTGGCTTTGACTCGCTGAAGTACATGAACTGCGACATGCCGCCGGTTGCCGCGAGGCACCACCGCCGCGAAGCACCACCGCCCGGCAGCGGGCAGCCGGCAGCAGGCAGCGCGCGGTTCAGTCTACTTCAGATTGATGTGAAAGTGGAAGAACCAGAGACGTCGGAGAACCCAACAAAGTCGTTTGTGATTCATAATATCGTCTGGAGGCGCACACAGCTTTTGGCCGTGATAATATGTTTTATATGATATAAATATCTATGCATTATATGATATTATTTAGATATAGAGCTCCAGGACTGTAAGGCAAGTGTTGTACACTTCCTTGTTATTTGGATAACCGTTCTGCTTTTGGTGTTATGGCGCATAACACGTCGGACTCTCGTCTCTGGTATTTCTACAACGAGACTCGTAGTAGGGGTTATCTCAGCCATGGTTGAGAATGAATTGGGGGAAAGGAACTTTGGCTTTAACTCCCTCAAGAACATGAACCACGACATGGAGGAGAAAGGGATTGTTGGCCGCGAATGTCTCCCGCTTGAGCCCCGCTTCCCACTGCCGAGGGACCACCGCCTCGGCGCTGCAGGAGGCGGAGGTGCCTAAGCGCTGACCGGCAACAATCTCTTTCTCCTCCATGTCGCGGTTCAGTCTACTTCACATCGATGTGGACGTGGAAGAACCAGGAACGTCTGAGAACCCAACACGGTCGTTTGAGATTCATAATATCGGCTCACACAGCTTTTGGCCGTGATAATATATACTATATGATATAGATATCTATGCATATGATATTATTAAGATATAGAGCTCCAGGACTCCCGTGTGTTCTAGAATATTTACAGAACAAGGTTAAATAGGCTGTGTGTGCCTTGACATTGCGATACATCCACTGTAAACAGAGCGCATGGTACCGTGGCTTCAAGCTGCTCATTTGCATTATAGCTACAGACACCAATACAGCGCATTTGGGGGAAGCTCAATGTGCGACTGGCTCGGAATGGCTGTAACTCTGCACCACGGCTGAATTTCGGGAACGTCTTTGAATACTGTGTTAGTGGCCCACTAATACCTATATTAAAGCATCCATAAAATAGCATGTCATGGCACCTTTAACATCTGCTCTTGAGTCTTCATTTTGTCTTAAAAACAAGCCAGATCTATTTGGGTCGGTCAAGCTCTCACTTTGTCCGATCTAAAAATATGTGTATGGTTCGTACATTTATTTTTAGATTGGACAAAGTGAACGGTCTTTAATATCCTGCTGTACTTTCCACTGACCTATCATGCAGAGAATCATGACAACTGAGACCAAAATGAAATAAAACCTGCCAATGCTCTTCCTTCTGCCACTTCAGGCCTGGGCAGATCAAAGAGCAGCATTGTTCCCATCTGAATGTCACCGCTCTGAGTGTTTGAAACAGAGTCAGAAGCCCCGGTCCTGATCGGGGAATAGCAGACATGTGGCAGCTGGAGTTATGTTATTGTTATTGCTGATATTATCCAGAGACAGATATGTCAACTTGAGGCTGTTAATACTGTATTACGGCAGTGTGAGGCAGTCTAGCCAGTCGACTGTATTAGAGCAGTGTGAGTCAGTCTAGCCAGTCTACTGTATTGCAGCAGTGTGAGTCAGTCTAGCCAGTCTACTGTATTACGGCAGTGTGAGTCAGTCTAGCCAGTCTACTGTATTACAGCAGTGTGAGTCAGTCTAGCCAGTCTACTGTATTACAGCAGTGTGAGTCAGTCTAGCCAGTCTACTGTATTACGGCAGTGTGAGTCAGTCTAGCCAGTCTACTGTATTACAGCAGTGTGAGTCAGTCTAGCCAGTCTACTGTATTACAGCAGTGTGAGTCAGTCTAGCCAGTCTACTGTATTACAGCAGTGTGAGGCAGTCTAGCCAGTCTACTGTATTACAGCAGTGTGAGTCAGTCTAGCCAGTCTACTGTATTACAGCAGTGTGAGTCAGTCTAGCCAGTCTACTGTATTACAGCAGTGTGAGGCAGTCTAGCCAGTCTACTGTATTACAGCAGTGTGAGGCAGTCTAGCCAGTCTACTGTATTACAGCAGTGTGAGTCAGTCTAGCCAGTCTACTGTATTACAGCAGTGTGAGTCAGTCTAGCCAGTCTACTGTATTACAGCAGTGTGAGTCAGTCTAGCCAGTCTACTGTATTACAGCAGTGTGAGTCAGTCTAGCCAGTCTACTGTATTACAGCAGTGTGAGTCAGTCTAGCCAGTCTACTGTATTACAGCAGTGTGAGTCAGTCTAGCCAGTCTACTGTATTACAGCAGTGTGAGTCAGTCTAGCCAGTCTACTGTATTAGAGCAGTGTGAGTCAGTCTAGCCAGTCTACAGTATTACAGCAGTGTGAGTCAGTCTAGCCAGTCTACAGTATTACAGCAGTGTGAGTCAGTCTAGCCAGTCTACTGTATTACAGCAGTGTGAGTCAGTCTAGCCAGTCTACTGTATTACAGCAGTGTGAGTCAGTCTAGCCAGTCTACTGTGAGTAGACTGAATCTGTTTAGGGGGCGACACCCCGGGCCACTTCGGCGTTCTTTAAAGCCGATTCAACGTGTGTAATCGGCCAGTGTGTGTGTGTGTGTGTGTGTGTGTGTGTGTGTGTGTGTGTGTGTGTGTGTGTGTGTGTGTGTGTGTGTGTGTGTGTGTGTGTGTGTGTGTGTGTGTGTGTGTGTGTGTGGTAGGTTTGGGTAAGTGTGTGGCCGTGGTTGATTGTGTTGTGTGTGGGTGAGTGTATGTGTGTGTGAGCGTTTGAGCATGTGGGTGAGTTTGTGTGTTGACGCGCTTGTATGTGTGTGTGCTTGTGCATGAGTGTGCGTGTGCGTGACCACGTGTGGATGTGTGTGTGTTGGTGCGAGCGAATGCGTGTTTCGACGCACCCAGAGGGAGTAGGGGTTGGGGAGGGGCTCCTGGCTGCCCTGGGAGGAGGCCGGGGGCAGGGCTGGGGAGGCCAGCTCGCTGGGCGGGGCCGGGGGCGGGGCCAGGGGCGGGGCCGGGGGCGGGGCCGGCTGGGGCCACACAAAGTCATACTCACTCTGCATCACTGAGCGCTTCCGTCGCTGGATGATCTGAGAGGAGAGTAGGCGACAGGAGATCAGAGCTAATTAACACTAACTATCTAACCCTAAACCTAACCCTATCTGATCAATCACTATGCAGGCTGGAAGAGTGAGGCATTAACGTTGAATGACAACAATGAATGCACTGCAGCTACTTTGAATGTTATGGCTCTGTTTTAATAATGGCATAAGACTTACAAAGAAGAATAAGAAAAAAATAATTATATGATGTGATACAAAAATGTAATATCCCAAACCTACTTTGTGTACAATGGTTGTTGCGAGTTCCTCTATAAGGTCCTCTTTGTGGTCCCGGAGATATCGAGCTTCATTCTGCTTCTCCTATACACACACACATGCACGCACAAGGCAACACACACACACACACACGGCAACACAAACACACAGCAACACAATCACACACAGGCACATGGCAAGACACACACACACAGGTTCAAAAACGGAAGAGCTGGTTCAAAGTTACTGAATTACAATGAG
>NC_079434.1:21452306-21464806 GCF_026213295.1 Gadus chalcogrammus | reverse complement strand
ATAGTTGGCCATGAGGCAAAGATTCAGTAAGAGAGGACAGGGAAAACATTATGGGAGAGAGAAATTAGTGAAGACGAAGGAAGGCAGCTGTCTTTCAGTAAAGCATTCATCATCACTATTCAACACTCACCATTTAGTATTGAACCCAAAAAAAGCATCGAACAACTTAACAAACGTAATAAAATTATCAATCAGGAAATCGAATTTTAGTGGGATTTCTTCCGATACCACCCTCAGCAGATGGGAATAGACAACAATGTGCATCTCTGAGTCCTTCCTCATAACTTCTTCCTTAACTTCTCCCTAAGTGTGCTGACCTTGCTCACCCCCTGGCTCCCTGCCTTCTTCATCTCGGTAATCCTGTGCACCGAAACATGCAGCGAGGCTTTGAAGCCAGCCACAGGGATAGCCAGCCTGTGTTGCAGACGGGTGGTAAAAAGATTTCATGTGCAAAAACCATGGATAATGACTAAATACCCCAGGAGGAAGGCAGGCAGACGGGAGAGAGAAAAATATCAAGAGAGAGAAAAGTGTCTGGGCGAGAGCTTAGATCGGGCCCAAAAATACCAGCCTGACCCAACCTGAGACATGCACGGTGCGTCTGAGCCAAGCAAAGGCCAGCCCCATTGGCTGCATTTCTCGGAGAGCCTCAGGATTGGGCAGAGAATCAAACCTCTAAAACAGAGGGATTATTGTGTCCCTGAAGATCCCTTTTGAAGTGCGTTTTCATCTCACTCTCAAAACATAACCACCAATTTGTCTGTCTCATGGCAAGGGTTCCATCATTGAGGATACGATTCTGAACATAACCTGCCAATACAGCTCTGACTGTGCTGGTATAAAAGCTTTTTCACGGTTGTCAAAGTATAACAAATGTATAATTTTACAATTACATAGCGTAAGGTGCGGGAAATGTATGAGGCTTGTGTGTTGGACCCCCCTGCCGAGCTGATTCCGTAAAGACCTAAGTCTACCTGTGGGTCTAGTCTACCTGTGGGTCTACCCTACCTGTGGGTCTAGTCTACCTGTGGGTCTAGTCTACCTGTGGGTCTACCCTACCTGTGGGTCTAGTCTACCTGTGGGTCTACCCTACCTGTGGGTCTAGTCTACCTGTGGGTCTAGTCTACCTGTGGGTCTAGTCTACCTGTGGGTCTACCCTACCTGTGGGTCTAGTCTACCTGTGGGTCTAGTCTACCTGTGGGTCTAGTCTACCTGTGGGTCTACCCTACCTGTGGGTCTACCCTACCTGTGGGTCTAGTCTACCTGTGGGTCTAGTCTACCTGTGGGTCTAGTCTACCTGTGGGTCTACCCTACCTGTGGGTCTAGTCTACCTGTGGGTCTACCCTACCTGTGGGTCGAGTCTACCTTAGAGTCTAACTGTGGGTCTAGTCTACCTGTGGGTCTACCCTACCTGTGGGTCTAGTCTACCTGTGGGTCTAGTCTACCTGTAGGTCTACCCTACCTGTGGGTCTAGTCTACCTGTGGGTCTAGTCTACCTGTGAGTCTACCTGTGGGTCTACCCTACCTGTGGGTCTAGTCTACCTGTGGGTCTAGTCTACCTGTGAGTCTACCTGTGGGTGTGCCCTACCTGTGGGTCTAGTCTACCTTAGGGTCTAGTCTACCTGTGGGTCTAGTCTACCTGTGGTGGTTCTGGAGAAGACAACTGAACGCCCACCTGCACCTCAATGCACTGCGGCTCAATTCACTGTGCTGCTGCGGAGAAAAACAGGCGCTAGAGGCTGACGTCTTGAGAACCACAGCAGCTCCCAACAAAGGGAGAGACAGAGATACGGCCAGGATGGAGACTGCGGAGACGGTTACCTCGGAGATCAGAGAGGGAGAGGGATCCTCTCTCGTCGATGTGTTTCCGGTAGAGGGTCTTCAGGACCTTGGCGCTGCCGAAGCTCTTGAAGCGGCTCTTAACGTTGTTGTAGTACCACTCCAGGGACCGAGTCCTTAGAACCCTGCCGGTCGAGGGGAGGAGATGGATGGAATAAGAGAGAAATTAGATCATCACATTAGATGGGTTTTTAGAGTGATATGAACAATGTATTGAACGTGCTCATGGATTCCCATCAGCCGGGAAAAAAAACACGGTTTATTAATATTCAGTATTCAGTATTTGCACATGAAATGAAAATAGGAAATGGGGCAAAGAAAAGTAAAATGCCCGTCTGTGGCATTGCAGCATACTTTGATATAAAATCCATGTTCTCTGTCAAAGTGTTCCAGTTATATTTAGAAGCTGCTTCATGAGGAGAAAGGAATAATTGGCTTTTTAATCCGATCCAACAGTGTCCCATTCACATCAGCTGCCACTTTACTGCTAAGTGACAAAATTTATGTTTTGCGTTTGTTTGTGCATTTGTGTAATGTGTGTGTGTGTGTGTGTGTGTGTGTGTGTGTGTGTGTGTGTGTGTGTGTGTGTGTGTGTGTGTGTGTGTGTGTGTGTGTGTGTGTGTGTGTGTGAACGTCAGTCAACTGTGAAAGAAGCATATTTGCCATCCTGCAAATCCATTGTGTATCTACATAAAGCTGTATTTATGCAGTGCATTACCATTGGTGTGTGTGTGTGTGTGTGTGTGTGTGTGTGTGTGTGTGTGTGTGTGTGTGTGTGTGTGTGTGTGTGTGTGTGTGTGTGTGTGTGTGTGTGTGTGTGTGTGTGTGTGTGTGCATGCGTGTGGTGTGTGTGTTTGTGTATGTGTTTGCAGGTGCATGTGGTGTGTGTGTGTGTGTGCGTGTGTGTGTGTTTGCATGTGTGTGTGTGTGTGTGTGTGTGTGTGTGTGTGGGGGTGTGTGCGTGTGTGTGTGTGTTTGCATGTGTGCGTGTGTGTGTCTGCATGTGTGTGTATGTGTGTGTGAATCATTTGGGGTTTTGAGACGGGATCTCACACGTTTCCTCAGGATTTTACTCATGGGGAAAATGAGGCTGATTGGTCTAAATGCCAGCCAGTGGCACGGAGCAGTTCGTTACATAAGCCATAATTCATGACTGACCGTGTGATGAGAAAGACTCAGAGAAACCCTTGCTAGGCATCATGGATGTGTATTAGACTGCAGGAAACTCCAATGCCCATCTGCTGTTTCATTTGGGCCAGTGGCGGTTCCATCCAGTATGGAGGCCGGTTCTGATGTATCACTCATCTCATGTTGGATCATTTCCAAGGGACTTAATTAAAATGGGAGCTAATGTTTATGATTCATTTGAAGCATTGTTTGTCGTCAGGGTCTAAAAGTATCATCCATCACAAGTCTGTCTCTCCACATTGAGACACTAAATGTGACAGACAGACACACACACGTAACACACTGTGCTGCCGTAGCTCACCTGGTCCACATCTCCACAGTGGTGGCATTATTATGCTGGTTATTCTCTTGTCATTTACTTGTTTCACCAATTTATTTAAGTTCACATAAAAGATCATTAATAGTACATTGACAGAATCCTGTTTAAGGGGCATGGGTCTTCATAATACGGGCATCAATACTCAAGGTTATGGGTAGCAGCGTCTCCGCCATATATAGCGGCTGCCAATGATGGCAGGGACAGCACAGTACCAGCTGTTTAGCCCCCTTTTGGGCATCCCAAGATGTCGCAGCCCTCTCACAACTAACCTGTGGACATTTCCCAGGCTACCGAATATGAACACAAATAGCCTGCACTTATAACCCAACTCTGAGATTGTATTATGGAGTGGTTGGTATTTAATTACCTTGGTCATAAAGGCTTCCTCTAGGTTGGGGTTAAAGGTTCAGGCATCTCAAGAACAAAAACCTCTGTAGGCGACTCATCAACAATCACAGGATCTGGTGTATTTCAGACAGAAGTGTTCAAGTGTCCGGGTTTATACAGAGGTTGAACATGGAGGGATTGACACAGAAATCTATATAAATTTCCACCGGGGATGCAAATTGGTTTGATATGTCCTTAACTATAAGATTCAGTATTCGGTAATGACGCGCTATGTACATTCCTTTGTAGTCATGGCAGCCATTCTGGATGTGGGACAGCGTTTCGGTGGCTTGTTCTGTGGTGTGATGCAGACATTGAGGAGCCTGAGTAGGAGGAAACCAGGTAGAAAGAGTCTGGTGGGAAGGACTCTAGCTTTAACTGTAACTAGAGTTTCCGCAGGCGCAACCTCTAGTTGTAATAAAACCCATAGCTATAATGTGGAAACCCCAGTCGATAATGTAACACATTTCTGCCTATAATGTTACAACGTATAATATTTTGGTTAATCTATTACGGAAAGAAGCAAGCATAATCATTTTCTCCTTCCGCATTTGTATATCAGATTCCACCCTGAGGGTGATTCACACTTGATGCTTTATATGCGGACATCGATGTCGTTTAGATCAGTAGAATCAAGGGGGGTTTAGGGGGGTAGGCTTGCAAGGGGTGAGATATGACGTGGGGTCTAAGTTCGCAAGAGGCGGGATAAGTGTGGGCGCTGTCACTGTAGTTTGTTTTGGTTTGACAACAGACAAATTGGAGGCAGAATCGCGATCATCATCGCGATCATCTTAAATCTTGCTAAAATTATGCATCATATACTCTGTTGCATCCACAAAATCCGAAGCATCGATCACTGAAAGATTGGAGCATGAGTTAGAGACAAATAGAAGAAGAAGGGCTTCGCGAACGACTGCGTTTCCGGAGAAATGTATCTTTTTGCTTCACTTCACTGAGCATTTGATTACATTATAAAATGAGAAAATTCATGGGTTACAGGGGTAATTGTTCGATGGAAAGTGCGGTATACTATGCATGCAAATCAATTATTCAATAGCTTTTATTGTTATTTAGGGCTGAAAGTGCATATACATTTTAAAAATGTGGCAACTACTGTTGGTTAGTTGAAAATAATAATAAAAAACATCAGAAAATTGTGTTCATTTAAAGAATCACCTTAGTGAAATGAACTAAGAGTAACAACAGCTAAGGCAGCAACCTACCTAACTAAAGCGAAATATTTTTTAACACGTCATCTAGATGAAACATCTTCAAGTGACCTGGCCAAGACAGGCAGCAGTAGCCTATAGTTACACTTAGCATACACACAAAACTAAAAAAGAAAAAACTAAACAACTAAAACAATCGGCAGGGGGAGGGGGGATTTCAATATCGCAAGACATTTGGGGAGGCTCAAATGTTTTTTTTGGGGAGAGTAAGATTAAGTTTGAGCAACCAAGTGTAAAGGCATTTTGGGAGGCTCAAAGAGGAGAGTAATATTACATTTAAGCAACAAAGTGTATTCTTGTGGTGGACTCTATAGACATAATTCATCATACTTGTTGTTATTTACATGTTTTCGTTCTGTGTTTTAGGGACGCTCATTAAGATCACGTGACTTGTGTGTTGATATGCCGGTCGTCGCGATGTTTGAATTCAACGTTTTTATGTGATAAAATGAACGACCTGCCATTGCTCTGTAAGAAATTGTCTATAATAGACGTAACGTCACAGCTGGGAGGGTGTGTCGACGGCGGGGCTGTTGTCTCGATCTTGCCGTTGTCTTTCAATGTCTGCATGTGTGCAGTGTGTGCGTGTTTGTTCGTGTGTGCTGTGTGTGTACATGCGTGCAGTTGTGTGCGTGTGATTGTTCATGTGTGTGCGGTTGTGTATATGTTTTGTCCTGCGCTGCCTTTGTCTTAAAACGTCTTTGTGTGTTTGTGAGCGTGCGTGTGTGTGCGGTGTTTGTGTATGCGCTGCGTGCGTGCGTGCGTGCGTGCGTGCATGTGTGCGTGTATGTGTGCGTGCATGTGTACGATCGCGCGTGCTGTGTGTGTGAGCTACCGGCTGCTTGGGACATCCGCACTGACCAAGTGTGCCGGAGTAACTTGTCCGACGGGCCTGTAGTAAGATGTAACAATGTCCTGATTGAGCGCAGTGTTCCTAAGGAAGGAGCAAGAGATGGAACACACACGCAGACATGCACGCTATATGTTGGGTGCACATGAACAGTGTTGTTCAAACATGTGGGAGGGGGGAGGGAGACGGAAGAAAATAGCCCCCACTCTTAAAGGCAACCTGAGTGGTCCTGAGGGTCCTTGGCCTGCCATATCCCTCCCCCTCCATCACTCACTCCCTCTCTTCCTCCTCGTTATCCTCCCCTTCCTCCCCCTCTCCCAGGTCAACACGCGCCAGCGGGGAAGGAACCCCTCCTCCCCTTTCCCACCACCCCCAGCCCCGCCGGAATGGATGGACGGCATAAAGTGATGAAGTCCAGAGTAGAACCCTGAGCGCTGGTGTCGTCTGAGGTCCAGCAGCTAGCAGGCTGTGCTCAGGCTCTGGAATGACCCCGGGGGCCCCAGGGGGGAGCCTGGGCCTGCCAAGCAGGAGTTACCCCAAAAAACCCTAACCCTAACCCTAACAGAGAGTATCGCTCCACAGTGGGCTCTGGGCTGTGCTAGTGGGGGGGTAACTTATGTTATTTTATTCATTAGAAACTGAAATATTATCGAAACGTTCGACTGGAACTAGAACGCAGCCAGACCAAGCCACACATTTACCGAGCTTGGGGGACACAGCCATAGGGTTTTAATAGAGCGGTTGCTCCAACTTCTCCGGTTAGAATGACACTTTGTTTTCTTTCTCTTTCTTTATATGGCACGGCCCAGTGGCTGTAACCTTTAGCTCCCGGTTGGGTCAGCTCACCAAACAGTCCACAAAATTAGGTATCGTGTGATTTCCTTCCACCAAGAAACCACCATCTTTTTCTGTGCAAGGCTTCGGCTTGACGTGAGGCTAGAACTCATTTCATCCCACTGTCGCTCTCGTTCTCTCTCTCTGCCTCCCTCTCTCTCTCTCTCTCTCTCTCTCTCCCTCTCTCCCTCTCTCTGCCTCTCTCTCTCTCCCCCTCCCCCCCCTCCCTCTCTCACCCCCCTGCAGCCTCGACAGAAGCTGGGCCAATTCATTAGAAGGCGCAGAAAGTCAATTATGTTAATAGTTTTCATTTTCGCCGGTAGGAGAGTTGGCTGCGCAACAGAGTGCCCCCCCCCCCTCGGCCCCGCCCTGCACCCCCCCCCATGTTTTATTCACAAGACATTACGACGAGCAAAGGGATCACAAGAAGAGGAGCGAGGAAGAGAGTAGAGAGCGGAGGAGAAGAAAGAGGAGGAGGAGGAGAGATGAAGTGTGTCGGGGGGATCAGAAGGAGTGGGGGGGGGCGGTGGGAGGGCAGGGGTGGGGGGGTGTAAAGGGAGGAAAGTTATCAGGCATTGAGGGAAGAGTTGATGAAGTGAGGGTAGGACTCAGGGCCTGGGGGAACCCCTCTCCCTTATTCATGCAGTAGTGGTAGAGCATCGGGAGATTCTCCTCTGCCTCATTATGGATGAGGCACAAGTGTATGTGTGCGTGTGCATGTGTGCGTGTGCGCATGCGTGTGTATGTATTTGCAGAAGAGAGCTTATGCAAAGCAATGCGGCTCCCATTTGCGAAAACCACCCACCCATCGCCCGGCTTATCCACTGAACTCTATTACTTCTTTCCCGATTCTTTTCTCTTCCTACTTTCCTTTTTGTGTCATACTGCGCTGGGAGGACCTTCTTGTCATTCGTGATCCCGCCAGATGGATGGGACGGATTTATTCTCTCCACCACCAAGAGGAAGAACGTGGGTTCCTTTTCGACACGGTGGTGTTGGCTGACACATGAAGGGGTGACACACTGCTCTCTCTCTCTCTCTCTCCCTCCCCCTCTCCCTCTCTCTCTCTCTCTCTCTCTCTCTCTCAGTGTAAATGCCAGGCAGGACCAGGAAGGCTTGCTTCCAGCCTCCTCCTCTGAGCTAGAAAGGGATCACGATATCATGAGCATGCCCTTTACGTGCACACGACAGCAGGGTGTGAGAACCCGGTTCGACCGAGTCAATCATCTGCAAATCACATGTATGATGTCCCCCGCCACCCCCCCTCCCCCTGCCTCTCGGCAGGGGTCGAGCCCCCCTCACTGGATCCCCGTCACACTGTTAAAGAGATCCCCAGGGTCTTTGACCCCGCCCCTGCTGTGTGTATGCCTGCGTTTCTCTCTCCCTCCTAATGAGGAGAGTGTCGGCAGGTCTGGGATGGACCGGCTCTATATACCGCAGTATATAGAGCCTGCCCAGACAGCCGCCCGGCTGCCCCCTCCTGCAGTATATAGAGCCTGCCCAGACAGCCGCCCGGCTGCCCCCTCCTGCAGTATATAGAGCCTGCCCAGACAGCCGCCCGGCTGCCCCCTCCTGCAGTATATAGAGCCTGCCCAGATAACTGCACCGGCACTTGATCTCCTTTGTTCCTTTGTTTGTAACACATGGACTGATATTTGCTTGACCCTTTTGGTTACTTACATTTATATTGACTACTGACATTTATACTGACACTTCTTATTATCTAACAAATTATTTATTATTGTTGTATTATTATTATTAACAGCTTGGTCTCCCAATTTGGCATGTCACGACCCCCACACACACACACACACAGACACACACACACACACACACACACACACACACACAGACACACACACAAACACACACACACGTTTGAGCATAAGGACACACAACGGAGCGGTTGCCAGATTAGTTGAACCATAATCCAGTTCTGTTCTCTTTATATTGGTATGGCTGAATGCACTGAACTGTTATTTTTGATTAATTGGCTCATATCTAGGCTCTCCGCTGGCCTGTATATGCACCTTGTAGGTCTGTTCTTTGGACAGGTCTACCGAGTGTGTGTCTGAGCTGGAGGTGCATCGTATGTCTAGAGTTAGGGTTAGATATATGTTAGCTGTATAGCGACTGAGATCAGCTGCAGCGCTGCACAGAAGAAAGACAACAACAGATTCATTACTTTGATGCATTGTTCTGGTTTCACACAGACGTAGACAGAAACACACACACACACACACACACACCTTGCATGTCGGTTTCATTTTGAGTGAAGCTCGCTTTCAATTTTAACAATAATAGAAACCCAGCCAACCAGCTGAGGGCCAAGCCCATCAGCCAATCGGGCTCCGCTGTTTCTGATATTGGCCAATCAGCCAATAGGGCTCCTCGGTTTCTGATATTGGCCAATCCAAAGCTAACACTAAATTGTTTCACTGTATATCAAGATAGGTTTAAGTGGTTATGTATGTATGATTGCGAGTGTGTGGGTTTGTTCGTAGGTACAAGCACTCCATGGTAGTTCCATGGTAGTTCCATGGTAGTTCCATGGTAGTTCCATGGTAGTTCCATGGTAGTTCCATGGTAACTGCTTGCTACAAACCAAGACAGGCGATGTGAGATGCAGTTATGTTTTGGCTTTGATGCTCAGGTGACACATTTGCACAAATTGCTGATTAACTGAGACTTTCAGTCATTAAAGGTGGAATGCATTACGTGCACTGAGGGTTTTGCATGATTGGTTAAACTGATGTCCATCTCAACATAGACAACGTCAAAACTAAACCTTGAGTCATGGCAACCATCCTGATCCAAAGGCTGTTATGACGGTGTCGGAGTCAGTAAACTGCTTTGACAATGTAAATGTTTATCTCCAATGCCATTAAAGCTCTTTTGAATTCAAATGATAGAACGACAAAGAGAAAAAGAGGGAGGATTTCTTAACGCTGTAGAGATAAAGGTCATTTTCTTCACTGGGCTCAAGTGGTGTTTCCACTTCTATCTCTTATTCTTAGAAGGCTGCTTTTCACAGCCAGTCCCATGACCCTCAATCTTCAACTGGCAGAGAGAGTGAGGTCGATCAAATATATTGTTTTTATTTGTTAACTGCTTTGGCACTGTAGATGTTTATTTTCCATGCCAATAAAGCCCTTTTGAATGAATGGAGAAAGATCGAGGGGGGAGAGAGAGAGAGAGAGAGAGAGAGAGAGAGAGAGAGAGAGAGAGAGAGAGAGAGAGAGAGAGAGAGAGAGAGAGAGAGAAACAGAAAATGACACAGACAGAGGGAGAGATATCTTTTTAACTTGATCTCCATCTCACTCTCACCTCTCCATCCCCTCTCTTGCTCCGTCTCTTCTCTTCTCTCCTCTCCATTTCCATCCTTCCAACTTTTCACCGTAGGGGACAAACAAATACCTTTTTATCTCTCTCTCTCTCTCTCTCTCTCTCTCTCTCCCCCCCCCCCCCCCCCCCGTCTCTCTCCCTCTCTGAGATTTGTTTGTTCCTAGGTAGAAACGTCCCATGATAGTTGTTCCCGCACCCATGGCGGGATCGTAGTCAGGGTTAGGGTCAGGGCGCTGGGGTTAGGGTTAGGGTCAGGGCGCTGGGGTTAGGGTTAGGGTCAGGGCGCTGGGGTTAGGGTTAGGGTCAGGGCGCTGGGGTTAGGGTTAGGGTCAGGGCGCTGGGGTTAGGGTTAGGGTCAGGGCGCTGGGGTTAGGGTTAGGGTCAGGGCGCTGGGGTTAGGGTTAGGGTCAGGGCGCTGGGGTTAGGGTTAGGGTCAGGGCGCTGGGGTTAGGGTTAGGGTTAGGGTTAGGGTTAGGGTTAGGGTTAGGGTTAGGGTTAGGGTTAGGGTTAGGGCTAGGGTTAGGGTTAGGGTCAGGGCGCTGGGGTTAGGGTTAGGGTCAGGGCGCTGGGGTTAGGGTTAGGGTCAGGGCGCTGGGGTTAGGGTTAGGGTTAGGGTCAGGGCGCTGGGGCTAGGGTTAGGGTTAGGGTCAGGGCGCTGGGGTTAGGGTTAGGGTGCTGGGGTTAGGGTTAGGGCGCTGGGGTAAGGGTTAGGGTTAGGGTTAGGGTCAGGGCGCTGAGGTTAGGGTTAGGGTTAGGGTTAGGGTTAGGGTTAGGGCGCTGGGGTTAGGGTTAGGGTTAGGGCGCTGGGGTTAGGGTTAGGGTTAGGGTCAGGGCGCTGGGGTTAGGGTCAGGGCGCTGGGGTTAGGGTTAGGGTTAGGGTCAGGGTTAGGGTTAGGGCGCTGGGGTTAGGGTTAGGGTTAGGGCGCTGGGGTTAGGGTTAGGGTTAGGGTCAGGGCGCTGGGGTTAGGGTCAGGGCGCTGGGGTTAGGGTTAGGGTTAGGGTCAGGGCGCTGGGGCTAGGGTTAGGGTTAGGGTCAGGGCGCTGGGGTTAGGGTTAGGGTGCTGGGGTTAGGGTTAGGGTTAGGGCGCTGGGGTTAGGGTTAGGGTTAGGGTCAGGGCGCTGAGGTTAGGGTTAGGGTTAGGGTCAGGGCGCTGAGGTTAGGGTTAGGGTTAGGGTTAGGGTTAGGGTTAGGGTCAGGGCGCTGGGGTTAGGGTTTGGGTTAGGGTTAGGGTTAGGGCGCTGGGGTTCATT
This sequence comes from Gadus chalcogrammus, assembly GCF_026213295.1. NCBI lineage: Eukaryota > Metazoa > Chordata > Actinopteri > Gadiformes > Gadidae > Gadus > Gadus chalcogrammus. The sequence continues at coordinate 21,453,564 of NC_079434.1, read as the reverse complement.
CGCTGTGCTCCCTGCCCGTTCGGCTGCACCCGAGTTATAGTGCACAAACTAAAGGAAACTATGATCGGCAGGTTCGGCGCCCCGGTCAAAGCAATCCTGACTCATCCTCTGAGTTAGCAAAGCCTCTCAGCCAATCGTGACAAGCTCCGGTCAAAGGTCAAACCCCCGAAGAGGAAAAAAATGGGAGCGCCTTCCAGCAGAACCTCCGGCGGCGCCCTGCCCACCTGTCGGGCTGATTTAAACGGGGTCGAGTCACGGGGCTCGCAGCTGCTGGACCCCGAGGGTCAGGGGTGGGGGGGGCACGCCTCTGACAGAGCTGAGTGTTGTAAATAACCCCGTAGGGAGCCAGGGGGAGGACGTATTGATCGCCTGGCTGTGGCTCTGATGCCATTTAGATAGTCAGACCTGGGCTGCAGGGAGGGCGTCTATATTTGTCTTTAGAAATACGATTTTTCTACATGAGTTAATGGTGTATATATTTATACATCCATGTGTATATTTTTGTATGCAGAAATACAGCTTGGGTGGGTTTCATGGCAGGGCGTTCCTCGGTCAATGTTTCCCCTCCACAGCTCAAAGCTAAACTTAGCGCTGCGGGGGAACTCTCACCCTGCACGCCTCTTTTCTCACCTCTCCTCCTTTTTCCTCCGAGCCTTATCTCCTATTCCCTTCTTCATGTCCACCCAACGGGCTGTCGTTCTCTTCCCCTCCTTTCCCCTCTCTCCCTCTATCTCTCCCTTCTCAATCCTCTCGCCCTCCCTCCGTCATTGCCTGATTCCACCTGCCCCCCCCCACCCTCTCCTCATCGTCCTTCAACCCCCCCCGTTCACCCAGACCTTCACTCATCCAGGGATTAGAGAGCGAGCAGAGAGGAGACCAGGCAGCCAAGGATGACAGGCCCCTGGCCCAGCAGAGGAGATGAGACGGAGGTGGTGGGGCTGGTGGGGGGGGGAGGGTTTAGTGTGTTCAATTAGGTCACACTGTTCCCAGTCCGGAGCACCTGGTTAGACAAGCGCAGCGCACTGCTGTACCTTCTGAAACTCTCTCTCTCTCTCTCACTTCCTTTCGCTGAGTCTCTGATGTGCGCGTCTGACAGTCGTGTTTTGTTTCAGCTCTCTATTCTTTAACCCCTCGACAGTTCCAGACTCAGCTGTATTGAGGGAGCAGTCTGGTCTGCTGTGATACAGGGGAGCACGATACTGTAGCGGCCATGGCCGTTGAGCTCCCAGCTGAAAGGTCCTGGATTCGATTTCCTATG
>NC_079434.1:21412306-21447306 GCF_026213295.1 Gadus chalcogrammus | reverse complement strand
CTCTCTGAGTCACGTCCTCTCTTTCTCTGTCCTCCCTCTCTCTCTCTGTCCCTCTCTCTCTTAGTCACGTCCTCTCTTTCTCTGTCCTCCCTCTCTCTCTCTTCCCTCCCTCTCTCTCAGTCACTTCCTCTCTCTCTCTGTCCCTCTCTCTCTTAGTCACTTCCTCTCTCTCTCTGTCCTCTCTCTCTCTGTCCTCCCTCTCTCTCTCTGTCCTCCCTCTCTCTCTCTGTCCTCCCTCTCTCTCTCTGTCCCTCTCTCTCTGAGTCACGTCCTCTCTCTCTCTGTCCTCCCTCTCTCTCTCTCTGTCCCTCTCTCTCTGTCCTCCCTCTCTCTCTCTGTCCTCCCTCTCTCTCTCTGTCCCTCTCTCTCTGAGTCACGTCCTCTCTCTCTCTGTCCCTCTCTCTCTCTGTCCTCCCTCTCTCTCTCTGTCCTCCCTCTCTCTCTCTGTCCCTCTCTCTCTCTGTCCTCCCTCTCTCTCTCTCTGTCCCTCTCTCTCTGTCCTCCCTCTCTCTCTCTGTCCTCCCTCTCTCTCTCTGTCCCTCTCTCTCTTAGTCACCTCCTCTCTCTCTCTGTCCTCTCTCTCTCTCTCTGTCCCTCTCTCTCTCTCTCTGTCCTCTCTCTGAGTCACGTCCTCTCTCTCTCTGTCCCTCTCTCTCTCTTAGTCACTTCCTCTCTTTCTCTGTCCTCCCTCTCTCTCTCTGTCCTCCCTCTCTGTCCCTCTCTCTCTCTCTGTCCCTCTCTCTCTCTTCCCTCCCTCTCTCTCAGTCACTTCCTCTCTCTCTCTGTCCCTCTCTCTCTTAGTCACTTCCTCTCTCTCTCTGTCCTCTCTCTCTCTGTCCTCCCTCTCTCTCTCTGTCCCTCTCTCTCTTAGTCACCTCCTCTCTCTCTCTGTCCCTCTCTCTCTCTCTGTCCCTCTCTCTCTCTCTGTCCCTCTCTCTCTCTCTCTGTCCCTCTCTCTCTCTCTCTCTGTCCCTCTCTCTCTCTCTCTGTCCTCTCTCTGAGTCACGTCCTCTCTCTCTCTGTCCCTCTCTCTCTCTTAGTCACTTCCTCTCTTTCTCTGTCCTCCCTCTCTCTCTCTGTCCTCCCTCTCTGTCCCTCTCTCTCTCTCTGTCCCTCTCTCTCTCTCTCTGTCCTCTCTCTGAGTCACGTCCTCTCTCTCTCTGTCCTCTCTCTCTCTCTCTCTCTCTCTCTCTCTCTGTCCTCTCTCTTAGTCACGTCCTCTCTCTCTCTGTCCTCCCTCTCTCTCTCTGTCCCTCTCTCTCTCTTAGTCACTTCCTCTCTTTCTCTGTCCTCCCTCTCTCTCTCTGTCCCTCTCTCTCTCTGTCCCTCTCTCTCTCTGTCCTCCCTCTCTCTCTCTGTCCCTCTCTCTCTCTTAGTCACTTCCTCTCTTTCTCTGTCCTCCCTCTCTCTCTCTGTCCCTCTCTCTCTTAGTCACGTCCTCTCTCTCTCTGTCCTCTCTCTGAGTCACGTCCTCTCTTTCTCTGTCCTCCCTCTCTCTCTCTGTCCCTCTCTCTCTTAGTCACGTCCTCTCTCTCTCTGTCCTCCGTCGGGCTGAAATGTATAAGCCACAAATCCTCCCCCCGGCAAAATTCGGATACTGAATCCATCAGTTCGCTTTTTCTTTATTATTTTTTTATTAATTTATTAGGTCTCTCTATACATCAGTGGGATGTGGATCAAGGAATAATTCTCCAAAAATTCAGAAATCCGAAAAATCCCTGTCTCATGTACGAAACCATGACGCCACAAGTGTAGGAGACATCCTAATCCCTGTCTCATGTACGAAACCATGACGCCACAAGTGTAGGAGACATCCTAATCCCTGTCTCATGTACGAAACCATGACGCCACAAGTGTAGGAGACATCCTAATCCCTGTCTCATGTACGAAACCATGACGCCACAAGTGTAGGAGACATCCTAATCCCTGTCTCATGTACGAAACCATGACGCCACAAGTGTAGGAGACATCCTAATCCCTGTCTCATGTACGAAACCATGACGCCACAAGTGTAGGAGACATCCTAATCCCTGTCTCATGTACGAAACCATGACGCCACAAGTGTAGGAGACATCCTAATCCCTGTCTCATGTACGAAACCATGACGCCACAAGTGTAGGAGACATCCTAATCCCTGTCTCATGTACGAAACCATGACGCCACAAGTGTAGGAGACATCCTAATCCCTGTCTCATGTACGAAACCATGACGCCACAAGTGTAGGAGACATCCTAATCCCTGTCTCATGTACGAAACCATGACGCCACAAGTGTAGGAGACATCCTAATCCCTGTCTCATGTACGAAACCATGACGCCACAAGTGTAGGAGACATCCTAATCCCTGTCTCATGTACGAAACCATGACGCCACAAGTGTAGGAGACATCCTAATCCCTGTCTCATGTACGAAACCATGACGCCACAAGTGTAGGAGACATCCTAATCCCTGTCTCATGTACGAAACCATGACGCCACAAGTGTAGGAGACATCCTAATCCCTGTCTCATGTACGAAACCATGACGCCACAAGTGTAGGAGACATCCTAATCCCTGTCTCATGTACGAAACCATGACGCCACAAGTGTAGGAGACATCCTAATCCCTGTCTCATGTACGAAACCATGACGCCACAAGTGTAGGAGACATCCTAATCCCTGTCTCATGTACGAAACCATGACGCCACAAGTGTAGGAGACATCCTAACGAAACCTCTTGTATCCCCAACATGATCTCATACTCCTCGGCATCCTCCTCCCTATCAACATGATCGTCATCATCTTCATCGTCCCCATCAGTCACCTCCACGATCATCCTTCCCATCACCTCCGTCACCATCATGACCCTCACCATCATCATCATCATCATCATCATATATCTCATTGCATTCCCTCATGAAGTGCTCCTGTAATCATGAATGACTGTTTCAAACCACTGAGGGCCAGTGATCAACAGATCATCATGTGTTGTGTGGGACGCGGTTTAGCATACACATATCCCCAGTGACCAGCGGCTTGTTCATACATAAACCTAAATACATACATGCGTCTGTTTGTGTGACTACGTGTGAATGAGTGTGTGTGTGTATGTGTGTGTGTATGTGTAGGTGGAAGTGTGGTGACTCATCATAACAAACCGTGCGTCAGTGGTTAGAAAGTGTGTGCAAATGCGTGACAAGGCGGTCTCAGAGAGACAGATGAGTGTCGACAGCACCGCGGCCATCGGGGATGTGATACCGACCGAGAGTAGAAGCTAAGGAACGGGGCTCTTTGAACGGGGCTGCGTGGATGAAGTCCCTCCTTGTCCAGTTTGGACTTGTGGCTAGCGTTGCATTTGTCTTTGTTTTCTCATTGTCTTCTGCTCTGTAGTTGTGCTCTGTCCATGTGGTGCCATCATCGTTCACCCACGCTGGCTTTGAGATTTATTTCACATTGAAGATACGATGCCATTGAAGGCCGCCCAGACAGTGACGTTGTCATTAAGTTGATTACATTTTGAATATGTATTTAAATATGAATCCAAAGCAAACCCCATCACAGTAGGAATATCAATTGGACTAAAATTAAGCTTCAGGTTTATATCTACAGGGAATAATAATGCGGAACGAACACAGAGTCCAGTGGCGGCAGATGGCCCAGCACAGCGGCTACAGGGGGATCCGTATGGCCGGAGCCAAAGGGATGGGGGCCGCATCGAGAGTTCAGACATCCATCACCACCGCAGCGCAGCTCCGTGCACACAACACCCCCCCTGGAACGAGTCTGCACTGTAGAACAGCTCTGTAGAACAGCACTGTAGAACAGCACTGTAGAAGATGTAGAACAGCACTGTAGAACAGGACTGTAGAACAGCACTGAAGAAAGATGCACAACAGGACTGTAGAACAGCACTGTAGAACAGCACTGTAGAACAGCACTGTAGAACAGTACTGTAGAACAGGACTGTAGAACAGCACTGTAGAACATGTAGAACAGCACTGTAGAACATGTAGAACAGCACTGTAGAACAGGACTGTAGAACAGCACTGTAGAACAGGACTGTAGAACAGGACTGTAGAACAGGACTGTAGAACAGTACTGTAGAACAGGACTGTAGAACAGCACTCTAGAACATGTAGAACAGCACTCTAGAACAGGACTGTAGAACAGCACTCTAGAACAGGACTGTAGAACAGCACTGTAGAACAGCACTGTAGAAGATGTAGAACAGCACTGTAGAACAGGACTGTAGAACAGCACTGTAGAACAGCACTGTAGAACAGGACTGTAGAACAGCACTGTAGAACAGGACTGTAGAACAGCACTGTAGAACAGCACTGTAGAACAGCACTGTAGAACATGTAGAACAGGACTGTAGAACAGCACTGTAGAACAGCACTGTAGAACATGTAGAACAGCACTGTAGAACAGCACTGTAGAACATGTAGAACAGCACTGTAGAACAGGACTGTAGAACAGCACTATAGAACATGTAGAACAGCACTGTAGAACAGCACTGTAGAACAGGACTGTAGGATAGTAATGTAGAACGGCACTGTAGAACGGCACTGTAGAACAGGACTGTAGGATAGTAATGTAGAACGGCACTGTAGAACAGGACTGTACACTGGGAGAGCACTCTTTCCCCTTCTCTCTTCTCCCCCCCGAGTCCGATCAACACGGGGTCAAGCTGGAGGAGTTCCTTTCATTTGTCTGAAAATACACTTGATGGACTGCGCTTGTTCATATTAAAGAGAAAAGATTCACGCTCGGATTATCAGGGTGAACACAGAGCTGCACTCGCCAAGATAGAACCTGAGGAAACCGCGCCGAAAAACATCCTGAAGCAAAAGAGCTTTGATACGGTAACAGCGCACCAGTCATTCCATTGGCTACGGTAACAGCGCACCAGTCATTCCAATGGCTACGGTAACAGCGCACCAGTCATTCCATTGGCTACGGTAACAGCGCACCAGTCATTCCATTGGCTACGGTAACAGCGCTGATCAACTGCCTTTGATCCTTAACCTTGTAGAACTTTCATATCAGCAAACCTCTTTACGCAAAATTACATTCCGTGCCATGCCCAAGTGCTTCTGTATAATTCATCCCAACTCCACCACAGAGATTAGATGAAGCCTCTATGGGAGGTTAGGGTTAGGGTTAGTTATTGGACGGGTGGGCCTGGGAGGTCAGGAAGTGTAGGAGCAGTTGTTATGTAATCGTTAACAGCCACCTCTGGCATTACAGCCTAAATCAAGGGGAACTGTGCACGGCCGGGCGCTGGAATCGCTCCGGGTCAAGGCCAACACAAGCAATAGGCTGTATACAACACAAGCAATAGGCTGTATACAACACAAGCAATAGGCTGTATACAACACAAGCAATAGGCTGTATACAACACAAGCAATAGGCTGTATACAACACAAGCAATAGACTGTATACAACACAAGCAATAGGCTGTATACAACACAAATAATAATCTAAAAAAGCACCTTTCAAGATACCCATGGGCACTGTACAAATAAGATACATAGTCAATAAAAAGTACATATAGTCAAGCAATCAGACACTGACACTATAGACTTAATACACTCAGACAGGGACAGTCAGAGAGCAAGCGTAAAGCACGGAGATTGACACAGGATGGACATGGATGCAAGGTAAAAAGGGAAAAACACAGATACTCAGAGGGGAAACTAACAATACAAAGGGCATAAAGTGTACACCAGATGTAGGGTAAAGTAAAAACAGGGAAAATAAACCAGGCAGTGTAAATGGGCGGAAAAGAAAGCTAAACTAAAAAGATGTGTTTTTAACTGTGTTTTAAAAGTAGATAAGGTTGTGCTTTGGCGCATCACGAGTGGCAGGGCATTACACAGCTTTCGGTCTGCCACACTGAAGCCCCGTCCCCCGTGGAGCGAAGCCGAGATGTGGGGACTGCTAACAGGCATCTAAAGTATAGATGCCTGTATATACGGAGTAAGGAGGTTTGATAGATAGGATGGGGCCCGATTATGAAGAGATTCATAGGCAAGGAGAATCATTTTGAATTGAATGTGGTAGTGGACAGGGAGCCAATGCAACGGCTGGAGGATGGGAGTGAGGTGATCCCAGGGCCTGATGCGGGTGAGTAGTCTTGTATGGAGGTAGATTTGTGTCTTTATTATGCAATCACAAATAATAGGTTTGAGAGCAAAACTTTCCACACTGCAATCAAAAAATAGGTTTGAGAGCAAAACTTTTCACACTGCAATCAAAAAATAGATTTGAGAGCAAAACTATCAACACTGCAAGCAAAATTAATGTGATAAAAAAAATATTAATGGGAATCCAAAAGTTTTGCTTGCAAACCCAAAAGTTTTGTTTGCAAATCCAAAAGTTTTGTTTGCGAATCCAAAAGTTTTGTTTGCGAATCAAAAAGCTTTGTTTGCGAATCCTAAAGTTTTGCTTGCGAATCCAAAAGCTTTGCTTGCTGTTGAGCTGAATCTCGTGGGCGGGACCTACGCCGAAAGATGTAAGACACGTCTCTATTGGCCAGTCTCGATCGGAGTGACAGCTTGGCAACATCCACAGTTAGTAACGAGAGAGGGAGTTCTATTTCATGTAGGCTACGCCGTCTAGGCTTCGCCTTATGGGCTTGTCCCGTGCGCGCGTTTGCGCGCCCTGAAAATCCCGTAGGTCTCCCTGTCAGCCGACAAGGAGACCATGGCAGAGGAGAGCAGGGCGATGTTGTTGACCGCCGCCGCGGATTGAGAGGCACAAACGAACACCCTGTCCGTCAGGCCGACAAACTGCTTCTGGAGGCGGTCGGGGGGCAGCAGCTTTTCGGGTGTTGCCAAGCTGTCACTCCGATCGAGACTGGCCAATAGAGACGTGTCTTACATCTTTCGGCGTAGGTCCCGCCCACGAGATTCAGCTCAACAGCAAGCAAAGCTTTTGGATTCGCAAGCAAAACTTTAGGATTCGCAAACAAAGCTTTTTGATTCGCAAACAAAACTTTTGGATTCGCAAACAAAACTTTTGGATTTGCAAACAAAACTTTTGGGTTTGCAAACAAAACTTTTGTTTGCAAACTAATATTTTTTTTATCATATTAATTTATCTTGCAATAAAACATTTTTTGATTGCAGTGTCGATAGTTTTGCTCTCAAATCTATTTTTTGATTGCAGTGTGGAAAGTTTTGCTCTCAAACCTATTATTTTTGATTGCATAATAAAGACACAAATCTACCTCCATAGTCTTGCAGCAGAATTTTGGATATACTGCAGCCTATTTAAGGCAACACAGGAAAAATACTACATACAACACAAAGAATAGACTGTATACAACACAAAGAATAGACTGTATACAACACAAAGAATAGACTGTATACAACACAGGCAATAGACTGTATACAACACAAGCAATAGGCTGTAATCAACACAGGCGGAGGTCTCTACCAAGGCCAAACAGTTTACAATGAAGCCAGTTGCTGATTTTGAACAATGACAGACCTAAATATGCAAGAAATAGAATTGGATCAAAATACAGACAGTGCTACATAGTGAATGAAGTAAAATTATAATGTTTTATAAGGAGTTAGAACAGGAGTTTTATAAAGCAGTTTATACAACGGGGGACCTAAATCCAGCGATCTGATTGGTTCCCAACTGTTGTATAATGAGCGTATACATAACAGCTATGACGCCCGATCATTTTGTGAAAGTTTGCATATCACTCCGCGCCTGGAAGTAGAAACAGTTACAAAGTAAAACATATGTTGGATGATGGAGAGGGTGTAAATGTTGTTACTCCGGGAGTGAGCAAGGTGATGGAGAGACTAACGAAAGCTTAGGCACACGGCGAGTGAACTGCTCGATAGGATAAATTGCCGGCGAACCGCTCTATCGGAGCCTTCTCTCGGAGGGACGCTAAAGTGTGTTGCATAGCGACCGTCGATGCATAGCGGCAGCCAGGAGGGACTACTTTTTTGTATTCTTTAAGAAAACGGCTACTTTGGTTTCTTTTTAAATGTAGTGTGTCTATGACTTTCGTTTCGCCATAACAGTAACCGTTGTATAAAAGCAATAGATCACTTCAGTCAGTGGCATGTGCTCATTATACCACTGTGAAGGGGGTCGCCGGCCCTCCGCTGCGCGTCGGGGCCGGACAACGCCCCTTAACAGTGGTATAATGAGCACATACCACAGCCTGGCGTGATCTATTGCTTAATTACATAACATGGGTTTACACCCAAATCTAATTGGTTTGCTATGTTTTATTGATATTTGTCATTCTAAATCAAGGTAGTTTAAATTCTCCAGATGCCTCAAGGTTCTTGGTTTGTAAGGAACCCGTTTTGTGATTCAACACCGAAGGCATTATCAGAATCAGAATCAGAATCAGAAATACTTTATTGATCCCCGGGGGGAAATTGTTGCATTAGCATGGAGCTCAGCGGCTACGCCCCTCTCAGAGGCCATCAGAGGGGTGCGGTAGTGTGTGTGGGTTAGGGTTAGGGTTAGGGTTAGGCTAACCCTAACCCTAACCCTAACCTCTTCAGAGGCCATCAGAGGGGTGCGGTAGTGTGTGTGGGTTAGGGTTAGGGTTAGGCTAACCCTAACCCTAACCCTAACCTCTTCAGAGGCCATCAGAGGGGTGCGTTAGTGTGTGGAGGTGGAGAGGAGGTGGGATTAGGGGACCCACGCGTGGGTACATATTCACACGCGTTCCTGCCTTCCCAGCTCCTCCTTCCTTCCTATATATCCCTGTTTGCTCCCCAGTATATATTGTTGTATATGCTGTTGCTTAGCCTGAGGGAATGTGGCTTATTTGTGTCTTTAGTTCTCAGGTCTCTTCTGTGTGTGTGTGTGTGTGTGTGTGTGTGTGTGTTTGTGTGTGTGTATGTGTGTAGTTATGGATTCTTAGGTCTCTTCCGTGTGTGTGTGTGTGTGTGTGTGTGTGTGTGTGTGTGTGTGTGTGTGTAGTTATGGATTCTCAGGTCTCTTCTGTGTGCGTGTGTGTAATGTGTATGTGAGTCTGCATGTGTATGTGGGTGTGTGTGTTTGTACAACTGCTAGTGTGTGTTTGTGTGCATATATTCATGCATAATCACATACATATGTGTAGGTATGTGAATGAGCATGTGCACCACACCTGCTCATGTGCCCCAGACGTTACGTGTCAACAGAGAAAGAGGGACAGGCCAAAGAGGCGTTCCCTTCCTGTTATACTATCGTCGGTAGTCTGGCACCGATAGTTTTCCATCAGGAATGAAAGCGAGAACGTCAGCGTTTATACACTCATACACAGGCGGTGTCAAGTTCAGAAGGCGACCGATCTGTCCCGCGGTGTGACATGGTGTGCTCCAACGCTCCCGGCATCCAGTGCATTTCCTCTGTATATTTCCATCGCTCGACTGGAGGTGGACGCTGCGCCGGTGAGCCGATGATGGAGCGTTCAGAGGATCAACGGTAACGCTGCGGCAAAAGGCAGAATGTTCGGCTTTTATAAATCAACCCGCAAATAACGGAATGGAATGGAACTGAGACGAGTTGGGTCCACAAGGTCTAGAGGAGGGGGCGGTTGAGGGTTGGGGTGTGGGTCCCGGGGTCTCGTGGGGAGGGGCCATCGCGTGACAAACCCTCTCGCTCAGGGAGAGCAGGGTTAGGGTTAGGGTTAGAGGGCAGAATGATCCCCCAGATGTTAGGAGAGATGAAGAGGAAGAGGAGGTAGAGGAGGTAGAGGAGGAGGATGAGGAAAACATAACAGGGGAATAGGATAAGACGGAAGATAGTATAGCACGAAAAAGAGAAAGAGATATTGGGGATGAGAGAACGTTAGCCGAAGGGAAACTAAAACGACTGCTGGTCTGTCCGTGTGCTGAGAATGTGTGCCAAAATACATGGTCACCGTCGGGCATTCTCTGCATAGTTCAGTATGTATAAATCGTGTGTGGGAATGTATTCGGGGCATTTAGCCTGAATGTCAGCCATCAGTTAGCGGAGCGGTCAGGGCCCAGGTGGCGTGCGTCTACACCCCACAGTATCCCGAATGGGCCTCAGTCTGCTGCCTCGAAGATTCCTCTGCATGTGTTTTGGTCTCTGAATATATAAACTTAGCAGTTAGTAAACATATAAAAAGTAAGGAAATTTGTGTTTGGTATATTATTTCTCTGTGGTAACAATGCTTTTTGACAATAATTCTTATGCCGTTGGGAAGCCAGTTTAGTTCCCATTCAAATGGTGCCCCATTCTTAAGGAACATGCATTTGTGGGATGAGGCCATGAACAATTTGCCAAATCTTTTCTGCCATTGCCAAACAGCTTATTTTGCTGTTGCGATTGACACTTGTTTTGAGCTTCTGGTACCCCCGGGCTGCCAATCAGGTGCCTGATTGGCACCTGATTGGGCAACTTCAAGCTGGTGTTCCGCAAAACCAAGTTGCGCATTATTTGGAGTGAGCCCTAGTACCCTCTCCAAACTGAAGGCCAAGTTCCATATAACGGTGGATGTCAAAGACAGGCCGCGAAGTGGGCGTCCGAAGAAGACGACACCCCAAGAAGACCGTTTCATCACCCTGTCAGCACTCAGTCTTCTACAGATTTGCAGTCAAGGTTTGCAGGACGATATGGCCGACGGCTCTCTGACCAGACAATCCGGAACAGACTACACACCTACACCAATCTCAGGTCTCATAGGGCTGCCAGGAGTCCTGCCATGACTGCCCTTCACCATCAGGCTGGTTTGCGCTGGTGTCGACAACACGGGCACTTGACCCTCTGTGGAGGAACGTTATGTTCAGGGATGAGTCCAGATTCTGCCCACGGCAGCTGGATCATAGATCCAAAGTGTGGAGAAGACGCGGAGAACGCTATGCTGATTGCTGCTCCGATAGGATAAAATATTTTGGTGGAGGCAGTGTGATGGTGTGGGGTGGCATCTCCCTCACTGGAAAACGAGGCTTGTCATCATTGGAGGCAATCTCAATGCAGAGAGACATAGAGATGACATTCTGCAACCAGTGGCAATCCCATATCTCCACAGTCTGGGACAGAACTCTATCCTCCAAGATGCCAACAATCGGGGTTTATCAGAGACTACCTCCAGAATGTGGGAGTGGAGAGGATGGAATGGCCTGCTAGCAGTCCTGACCTCAACCCCATTGAACACTTGTGGGATCAGCTTGGGCGTGCTGTTCGTGCCAGAGTGACCAACACAGCTACGTTGGCTGACTTGCGACAAATGCTGGTTGAAGAATGGGATGCCATCCCACAGCAGTGTGTGACCAGGCTGGTGACCAGCATGAGGAGGAGGTGCCAGGCTGTTGTGGCTGTGTATGGTTCTTCCACCCGCTACTGAGGCTCCTGTTTGTGAAATGAATAAATTGTTTAATTGCCAATATGTCTTGTTTCTTCAAACTTCAATCATCCAATCCACCAAACACCAAACGAGTCAATGGCAGAATAAGCTGTTTGGCATTGGCAGAGAAGATTTGGCAATTTTTTCATGGGCGCAACCCACATACTCAGCTCTGCTGCTCATCCCACAAGTGCATGTTCCTTACGAATCGGGCAACATTTGCACGGTATACCATTTATTGCCAAAAAGCATTGTTACCACAGAGAAATAATCAACCAAACACAAATTCCCTTACTTTTTGTGCTAAGTTGATATAGGCAAGTAAAAGAAAACATATGCAAAGAAATGGGTAAAATAGAAAGTGCTACATATACACATATATATATATATATATATATATATATAAATATATACATATATATATGTGGGGGGAGGGGGGGAGGGGGATTCTCTATCCAACACACAGTGACATTGTACCATCCCCCTGCTATTCAACAGTTTTTACTAAACTGTCACTTCCACCCAAAATAAAAAGGAGGCTAACTGTGAATGTTAACCACTGCATGAAGCCGTTGGAGGAATGTGGACAGGGTTCGGGTTAGGGTTAGGGTTACTTACTTACTAAACTAGGCTAACTGTGAATGTTAACCACTGCATGAAGCCGTTGGAGGAACGTGGACAGGGTTCGGGTTCGGGTTCGGGTTAGGGTTACTTACTTACTAAATTAGGCTAACTGTGAATGTTAACCAGTGCATGAAGCCGTTGGAGGAATGTGGACAGGGTTAGGGTTAGGGTTAGGGTTAACCCTAACCCTAACCACTGCATGAAGCCGTTGGAGGAATGTGGACAGGCAGCAGCTGACAAAAGGTGATTATCTCAGAACAGTGACCAACAGTCCCATGTCAGGCTCACGGTGGGTTGGAAGGAGCCAGGGACCAGGGGAACCTTCAGGCCTGGGTCTTAAACTACTGAGACCCCCCCCACCCAGGCTGGGGTGGAGGGGCACACGGCTGCCGCTGAGAGCTGAGCCTTGTCTAAGTCCTTCTACCCACAAACAAATGAGTCAATAAAAGGAGAGGAGACACAGTGAAGGGGAGCTAGCTAAAAGGAGAGGAGACATAGTGAAGGGGAGCTAGCTAAAAGGAGAGGAGACACAGTGAAGGGGAGCTAGCTAAAAGGAGAGGAGACACAGTGAAGGGGAGCTAGCTAAAAGGAGAGGAGACACAGTGAAGGGGAGCTAGCTAAAAGGAGAGGAGACACAGTGAAGGGGAGCTAGCTAAAAGGAGAGGAGACACAGTGAAGGGGAGCTAGCTAAAAGTAGAGGAGACACAGTGAAGGGGAGCTAGCTAAAAGGAGAGGAGACACAGTGAAGGGGAGCTAGCTAAAAGGAGAGGAGACACAGTGAAGGGGAGCTAGCTAAAAGGAGAGGAGACACAGTGAAGGGGAGCTAGCGTTGGCGCAACGGTGCATCAATCAACATCGGCTCCCAAAGCCCAAGACGTGTTTGATGAGCATATTATGCAAAGTTTCCAAGTGCAATGCTCAACTTTTCAGGGGGAAGTTCATTAAGTTTGCGCATGGAGGTGCCTCGGATGTGATCTGGTTTGTACCAGTTTGTGCAGCAGACAAACAAAAGCCATGTTTGTTTCTTCACTTCGTCTGACTGGTTGGCAGAAATATGTAAAATGTGGTGTTACACACACTTCGATTTACAAGTGTTACAAGATTTTGACTATTTGTTGTAATAAGTCCACTAGGGCTGAACCATTCATCAAAATATTATCAACATCAGAAGATTGTGTGAAATCAGCAATATCCTGTTTGCAGGAGAAGCAGCTTTCTGTTAAGGATGAAATGTGGTACAGACCCCAACAAATGTCCCCTGATGAATTTAACAGTACGGTGCACTCTATTCGCCCTAGTATCAGATGTCTTTATCCATTTCTCTCATTCACCAGCACTGCAGGTTGGCGTTCTCTGGGATGCAGATACCACCGGGTGCACCCCCCTAGACCTCCAAAGATCCTATCTGATCCACATCCGCCAATCAACATCTGTTAGCCTTTCAGTCCCGCCTCTGCCGATTATTCTGACCAACAAACCCTCGGGCTGTGATCATTACTCGATAAACCTTTCAACAGCTCCAACAAGACCATCGGTAGCATCCCATCCTCCCTGCCGCCCAACAACAAACGACGAGAGGCACCATCGTATAACTCCAATAGACATCAAAGCAAGGTTTTCCAACATCAGAGCTTTTTCCAGAGAATATCAGCAGGGAATGTTGTCCCTGCTGATAAGGAGGATGTTTCCTCTTCCTTCCCCGGATCCTTTTGATCCTACGGGCTGTGCAGGGACCGCCTTGCCATGTGGGTCATGGGATTGGAATATTGGGAACCGTGAGAAATCAACATTTGTTTATCTCTTCAACTAGAGCGGTTCACCGTGGGTAAGCAAGCACGGTCAGACGGCTGCTGCTGTTGCTGTGGAATTGTCAGATCGAGGGTTGGGTGAGAGAGAGGGAAGAGAGAGAGAGGGAGAGGGAGAGGGAGAGAGAGAGAGAGAGAGAGAGAGAGAGAGAAGGCGAGAGAGTCACTATTTGAGAAAAGCCTTGGGAATCTAAGCTTCAGCTAGAGAGACCAACAGAGAGAGAGAGAATGAGAGCAATGGAGATATGGTGAGAGAGATTGAGAAATAGAGAGGGACAGCAAGAGAGGTAGTGAGATGAACAGAGAGAGATAAAGTGAGAGAGAGAGAGAGAGAGAGAGAGAGAGAGAGAGAGAGAGAGAGAGAGAGAGAGAGAGAGAGAGAGAGAGAGAGAGAGAGAGAGAGAGAGAGAGAGAGAGAGAGAGAGAGAGAGAGAGAGACAGAGAGACAGAGAGAGACAGAGAGAGGGAGACAGATAGCAAAAGAAAGAGTAATAAACTCAGACTGGAGTGCTATCAAAGAATTGCGCCGTTGAATGCGACCAGATGTAACCTGCGGCGAGCAGCCATCCAGTGCACTTGATCTGCCGGTCGCTCAGATGGCCTCATCACACTCAGCAGGGCGGAGACGGAGGCAGACACACACTGGTGCAGAGGACCATGATGCCTCTGCAGTCCCACTGGTACCTCCACAGCAGCCCCGGGCAGCTTACTGCTCAGTATCAATCTGTGCGTGCGTGCGTGCGTGCGTGCGTGCGTGCGTGTGCATGTAGGGGTTCAGGGGTTGTGATGGTCGAATGAGTTCAAGGGGTTTCAGGTGAGGAGATTGAATCAGTTGTATGTAATCAGCGTTCAGAGTGACTTCAGGTCGAGGCTCCTCTGTGTGCAGATTACAGGTTGTGTGCTGAACTGACCCGATCGAAATATAAACGGAATCCCCCTATTATCCGTCTGAGCAGCAGACGCTCCATCAGACCGTCCTTCAACAGTCACGACAGGCGGGTTAGTTCTGCTGCTGGTTTACCAAGGGTTAGGGTTCTTAATGATCGGTTAGAGCTTTAAACGAGAGAGAGAGAGAGAGAGAGAGAGAGAGAGAGAGAGAAATGGAGAGAGAGAGACAGAGAGAGACAGAGAGAGACAGAGAGAGAGAGACAGACAGACAGACAGACAGACAGACAGACAGACAGACAGACAGACAGACAGACAGACAGACAGACAGACAGACAGACAGACAGACAGACAGACAGACAGACAGACAGACAGACAGACAGACAGACAGACAGACAGACAGACAGACAGACAGACAGACAGACAGCAAAAGAAAAGAGTGATATCAAAGACTTCTGCCAAACTCAAACCCAAGTTGTGTCCCTGCCCCTGCCCATCCCATATATTCAGCACACCGTCTAAACACCGGCAGACATTGACCTCATGTATCCAACATCATAAAATGTCATCATCTCTGCTTTCTATTCGGACAAACCCTATCTCAGTCCAATCCTACTAGACCCCTATACAACAACAACAACAGGGGCTTTAGTTGCCTGACTGATCTGCTAGCCAACTTTTAAACAGATTTGGGAATCATGAGAATGATAAACCCCCTCTGTGAGGCTCCTGCTGTTAGCTCCAGCACTGTGACCAATGAACCTGGGGGCAGTTTGGCCTCACAGCCCGGCTGTAGTGACTCACAGTGCCCGATGGCTCAGCGTGGCTGTAAGAGCAGGTAACACTAAAAGGAAGGGTTAGGGTTAGGGTTAACGATGGAGCTCAGCGTGGCTGTAAGAGCAGGTAACACTAACAGGAAGGGTTAGGGTTAGGGTTAACGATGGCGCTCAGCGTGGCTGTAAGAGCAGGTAACACTAACTGGAAGCTCAGGTTCCCTTTGACTCTCCAGCAGCAGAACACATGGAGCAGCTTGTAGCAGAGTCTGGTTCTAGTAGTAATAGATCCACTGGTCCCATTCTGTCAAACCCGCCCTGAGACATGCACGGAACCACAGGTATGCATGTGAATACACGCACGCACGCACGCACACACACACACACACACACGCACGCACGTAAATAAACACACACACACACATACATAAACACACACACACACACACGCACACACACACAAACAGGAGACATGGAATAATTTGGTGCATTGTCCACACCCAATATAAATAGTAACCATTGTTTTGTATACATACTTCCTCATACTAACCAGCCACAGCGATGCTTCAGGATTTTTCTACCTGTGATAGCAGGGGTTCCAACTCACCAGCCACCCCGCGGAGAACAGTGTAATCAAACAACACAGGGGGCACACACAGGGGGCACACACACACACACACACACACACACACACACACACACACACACACACACACACACACACACACACACACACACACACACACACTAACACACACACACACACACACACACACAGACACACAAACACACAGCGCCTCCAGACCAGAATATTCCGCAGTAGTCTGTTTTCCAGACGTTCACTGCGGGCCCTCAGTAAAGAACTTTCTACATTTCAATGAAGGACAGTTAACTGATCACATGGATTACAATCAAGGTGCGTCTTTATATTGTCTGCCAGGACAGTGTGTATCTCAATATTCATTTGCTATAATCCTGGTAGTTAAAGCGTTGCATAAATTGTAGCACACTTGACTCATGTGCCAACGCAGAATATTATACACACAGGGCAGTGAAATGGTGAAATACTGACTCCATTTGAAAGTCATACTTTTGTCATTTAAAACCGTGTCTCTCTTTTTCCGACCTCCCTTTATGAGCTGTTTGCTGGCAGGATGTTGGAACGGAGTCCCAGGTGTCTCTGATGCTGCTGCTACCCAGGTGTCACACTCCCTGACTGCTCTGAAGTAAATCAGAGCTCCATCAATATCTCCACGCTAAGCATGACACCCAATTAACACAACTTACACTGCAGATGCCTTGTATCTCTGTGGATCCATCTCTACCCGTCCTGTTAGCTGTGTGCGGCAACAGGTGAATGGGACACGAGGGCTTTAACTAACAAACCAGAAGCACACAGAGATTCCCCTCAAAAGACTCCATTCTGCGTCCGAGGTGCTGCTGGTAACCACTCCTATTTCAGCAATTGTACTTTTTAAGAAATTACCTTGTCATCCATCAACTATAAATGCTTTCACGCTGGGAGAATATGTCTTGAGGTAATATCGCCCGTGCTGTATGAGACAATTTTGATATTTAGACTATTCCTGGCTCATTTCTGACCAATCAGGCCATCTCTTACATGATTGATTCCAACAAACCAATCTCCTACCTGTCTATCACATGGGAGTGACAGCCAACAATCATAGTCCCTTCTTTTGCTGTCTAGTCTCAAAACCGTGCTCTCTTTAGCTCTTTCCCTCTCCCTCTTAACAACGCATTTAACATCCCTCCCCCCTTCACATCCCTCCCCCTCCACATCCCTCCCACCTCCACATCCCTCCCCCCGTCACATTCCTCCCCCCTCCCCATCCCTCCCCCCTCCCCATCCCTCCCCCCGCCACATCCCTCCCCCCTTCACACCCCTCTCCCCTCCACATCCCTCCCCCCTCCACATCCCTCCCTCCGCCACATCCCTCCCCCCTTCACACCCCTCTCCCGCCTCCCCCTCCCCATCCCGGTCCCCTCCACATCCCTCCCCCCGTCACATCCCTCCCCCCTCCCGGTCCCCTTCACACCCCTCCACCCTCCACATCCCTCCCACCTCCACATCCCTCCCCCTGTCACATTCCTCCCCCCTCCACATCCCTCCCCCCTCCCCATCCCTCCCCCCGCCACATCCCTCCCCCCTTCACACCCCTCTCCCCTCCACATCCCTCCCCCCTCCACATCCCTCCCCCCGCCACATCCCTCCCCCCTTCACACCCCTCTCCCGCCACATCCCTCCCCCTCCCCATCCCGGTCCCCTCCACATCCCTCCCCCCGTCACATCCCTCCCCCCTCCCGGTCCCCTTCACACCCCTCCACCCTCCACACCCCTCCCCCCTCCACATCCCTCCCCCCTCCACATCCCTCCCCCTCCACATCCCTCCCCCCTCCACATCCCTCCCCCCTTCACATCCCTCCCCCCTCCACATCCCTCCCCCTTCACATCCCTCCCCCTCCACATCCCTCCACCCTCCACATCCCTTGTCCCTTCACATCCCTCCCCCTCCACATCCCTCCCCCCTCCACATCCCTCCCCCTCCACATCCCTCCCCCCTTCACACCCCTCTCCCGCCACATCCCTCCTCCCACTCAGCTGCTCCGGCCAGGTCGATCCGCCCACAGAGTGGGAGAGGGAGGAGATAAATACTAAATTGCAACACGATTAACTTTCCTGTGTAACGATCCCGCTAGGATTAATGTCCAGCGGTACAATGGAACACCTTTGAGGCACGTAGAACGTAGACCACACAACACGACGATAAAAAAATATTTGTAATTATTTACTTATTTTACTTTTACTTTTACATTTACTAGGGGGCACTTACTCTCCTTCTTGAACATCTTAAACAGTCACGCCAGGTAGCCAATCTACAATCTGCAATCTTTCCCTCACACCCCCCCCCTTCTCCCTTCCCTCCCCCAAACAAGCCCTTGCTTTATTTTGCTATAGTTAGGTAGGTTGATGCCTTAGCTGTTGTTACACTTCTTTTATTTCACTAAGGTGCTTCTGTAAATGTAATTGTTATTATTTTCAACTAACCAATAGTAGTTGCCATGCATTTTTACAATGTCAATGCACCTTGATCCCTGAATAACAGTGAAAGCTATTAAATAATTGATTTGCATGCATAGTATACTACACTTTCCACTGAACAATTACCTGAATAAATTGACTCATTTCATAATGTAATCAAATGATCACACACTAGCTGCTTTCAGACGAACATGTAAGTCCTGATATTCTCTGGCTATTCTCCTGATGGGCTGTATGAGTGAACAACATATCCTGACATTTGTACCCTGAAAATCTCCTGAATAATGCTCCCTCAGGGTCAAATCTCGGATATACAAATGCTGCAAAAATGCGGAGGACATGTGTGAAAACGGCTTATAAAATGATTATGCTTGCTTCATAACATAAGGAGAAAATTATTATGCTTGCTTCATTACGTAATAGGTGAACCAAAATGTTACACGTTGTAACATTATAGACAAAATGTTATTATATTATGCACTCAGAAATGTGTTACATTATCAACTGGGGTTTCCACATTATAGCAATGGGTTTAATTATAACTAGAGGTTGAGCGAGCACAACGTGTACGTGGATACTCTAGTAATAATAATACTATTAATAATGAATTACATTTCTACTGCACTTCTCAAGGTGCTGATCGTGCTTTACTTTAAAAGTGTGCATTTCATACCTCCTCCGCTACTTCTAGATAACCAGTTATTATCGATTGACCACAAGGTGAAACTAACAGGCATGTGTCTAGAGCAACAGAAGCATTGTATTATGTGTGTGCGTGTGCGTGTGCGTGTGTGTGTGTGTGTGTGTTCATGCGTGCGTTTGCATCTGCTATATGTGCATGACAGCTTAATATTGCACTGCATAATACGGTGTTTCTGAGTTAATGGTGTGATCCCCTAACATCATGCTTGAGGTTAAGATGAATTCCATAACCTCATAGGAACAGTTTGCCATTAAGGAAATTGCTATGGCTACACCCTCATGTGGCAGGATACATACATACGTTGATGCACACATGCATTGGAAGCACACATACGCTCACACCCTCTAACGCACAAGCACAAACACATATGGCGCATGCACACAGACACACAGACACACACACACACACACACACACACACACACACACACACACACATCTTCAGATGCTGTCAACCTATAGCCTGGAGACTTCACTGAGGGAAGCACAAAATGTCCCATTTCTGCAGATTAATTCAACGGAGGGACAGTGGCCGAAATATTAATGTGAACAGTGGAGGCTTCCTCTGTTTGCCAGGGAGAGGTGACATAGTCAGGGGGAGAGAGAGAGAGCGAGAGAGAGAGAGAGAGAGAGAGAGAGAGAGAGAGAGAGAGAGAGAGAGAGGGGGAGAGAGCGAGAGGGAGAGAGAGAGAGGGGGGGGAGAGAGCGAGAGGGAGAGAGAGAGAGAGAGAGAGAGGGGGGGGGAGAGAGGGAGAGATGGAGAGAGGGGGGGGAGAGAGCGAGAGGGAGAGAGAGAGAGAGAGAGAGAGGGGGGGGGGGGAGAGAGCGAGAGGGAGAGAGAGAGAGGGGGGGAGAGAGCGAGAGGGAGAGAGAGAGGGGGGGGGGAGAGAGCGAGAGAGAGAGGGGGGGAGAGAGAGAGAGAGAGGGGTGAGGGAGAGAGAGAGAGAGAGAGACAAAATGGCAAACATGGGATGTGTGTTTTTTCGTAGAAACCTTGAGGTGAATTGTTTGTGTGCTAGGATTCTGCATATTTACTTGTCATAGGCACACAGACCAAAAAAGAGAGAGAGAGAAAGGGAAATAGAGAGAGAGAGAGAGAGAGAGAGAGAGAGAGAGAGAGAGAGAGACAGAGAGACAGAGAGACAGAGAGACAGAGAGACAGACAGACAGACAGACAGACAGACAGACAGACAGACAGACAGACAGACAGACAGACAGACAGACAGACAGACAGACAGACAGACAGACAGACAGACAGACAGACAGACAGACAGACAGACAGACAGAGACAGAGAGAGAATGCGAGGGGGAAATAGAGAGGGCAAGAGAGAGTGAGAAAGAGAAAGCATGTGGGTATGTTAAAAAGTGGTGGAATCATTGTGTTGTTAATGTGTGTGTCAGAGTGTGGACAGTATAAATCTGTTTTCCTTGGACAGATATCTATTATGTGTGCTGTGTGCTGTGTGCTGTGTGCGTGTGTGTGTGTGTGCGTGTGGATGCTCTGTCCGTGTGGGTGCTACCAGTTGTCATCTGGTCCTCCCTTTCATGGATGAGAGCCATGCAGACTCAACAGAATGGAGTTGGGTGGGGTAACAAAACGGAGAAAAGATAAATAGGAAGGTTGCAGATTGACGACTCTGAATAATTAACAACAAGGACCCCATGCACGCCTGCAATGGATCTGTCCCGGCTCTGAGCTCCTCTACTGGTCCCCTCATCAACCTTCTGCTTTCTCCCCAGGATTAGGGATTTCTTGGCGTTGGCTTGAAAGCCTTCCATGGAGAACAATTTCACAATACTGCTACTTTATAATTAAGTATATATATATATACATACATATATATATATACACATATATATATATACATGTATACATGTATGTCCCCATACCAACATATATAGCGTATTTTTAAACCTGATTCCCTTTGAAGTCAAGGCCACAGATGGTTCCAATAATGAGTAGCCTATTCTTTACTTATAAGCCCTTTAAGAGAATAATGAGCCATAGTGTTCAAATGTGCAGTAAACATCTGCTCTCAGACATAATCTAAGTCTAATTAATTACACTGCAGGCGTTATACAAGAGCCTTGTGTAATAACACTACCAGACACAACAAAAATATATACAGATGCAGAAAATGTAAAGTTTCTTTTTGACGTTTTGTGAAGTGAATTTGCATAGCCACTAATCACAACCAAAGCAGGTTTCACACGCTGATGGACGTTTAATCTAGACCCTACACACCATCCTTAAGCCCTTGAAGCTAGGACAGGTAATTTGGAGAAACCAGCTACAGTAACCTAGAGTAAACCTAGACTAAACCTAGAGAAACCCTAGAGTACACCTATAGTAAACACGATGTTGAAGTATCCAACTGAAAGAAATCCCAGCCATCCCTTGAGGCCTTCCTGCCATGCCGCTCCCCAAGCCAGGGTTCGTGCTGGGTAGGCTGGTAAACAGACAGGTATGCTATCCAATCATTGATGGATGGGAGCGGATTTCTGGCCTGCGATACCCCACATGCACCAGAATTGTTTCCTGTTTTGGTCAGAGTGTTTGATTAATTGATTGGTGTCGGGATGCTGAAAGAGAATTCCAACATATGACAAGAAATGCTTCTAAAATAAATGTCCTCCGTAGCTTTAAGCACGAGAACGTGGCAGGATGCTTAAGTGGTTCGGTTATTGGACTCCTAGACAATAGACACCTCACCCCTACCTTCTCCTTAACCTATGATAATTAACTGTAAGGGCTTAGGATAAAAGCGTCCACTAAATAAACATTATCTGAAAATCGCCTTCAAAATGCACAACCTCTGTGCACTATATTCGTTTTCTAGGTATATTAAAGCCATGTCACAGTTTCGATAGACATTTCCATCTGGTGGTATATAAGTATTCTCTTCGCCAACAGCAGTGTACAAAGAGAAGAAACAGTCAGGGGATAAAGATGGAGCGATACTGCAGAATAAAAAGAGGGCCAGTGCCCGTCTCAGATAATCAGTATCAAACACACCCTTCTCCTGCTGGCCTACAGATCATCAATACACGGACACGGGAGAATATCTACAGCCCATCCACACTCAGCCCCATCAGAACGAGACCATACACAGTCACAGAGACATCAATGTCCTCAAGCCAGAGTCGCTGTGACAGGAACACACTGAAGGTAGGAACACCTTCTCCTTCTCCTCTGCTGCTCCTTGTGACGCTTCCCTCCGTCGAGGTAAAACATCGCTGGATGTTGTGTTGACCCAAACAAACAAAGGCGGCTCTTCGGAAGGCAGCAGTGACAGGCAGACTCCCACCGGTTCCCCCATACTCGGAGCAGTAGAGCAGCAGATGGCTGACTCATGACAGGGTATCAGTCAGCCAATGGCGGACAGCGTTTTAGTCTCTCAAAACCTCCCTGAAAAGGTGGAAATACAAAAAGCAGCGCACACATGCAAACACACACACATACCGAGCCACACACACCATAATCAGTAACACGCACACACACACCAGAAAAGAGACTCACGGATTTAAAGACAAGCATGACTTTCAGTACAAATTTAGCCTGTGTGTTTGTGTTTGTGTATGTGTGCGCGTGTACGCATTTAGTAAGAGCCACTGACGGACCAACAGACCAACGGATTCATCTTCGTATCCACGCACAGAATTCACAGCTTTGAATTCACTTTTCAAAAGCACCCCGCCCGGTTCCTCGTGTCTGTCTGTCTGTCGGGTGTTTTGAACAGCAACATCCATACAGAGACACAGACAATGCATATGCTTCTACACGGGAGCCATGTGAGTTCACTGTATAGCAATCAGTTCCATTTGTCACCGTGGTGCTGCTCATTCTGCTCAATGAGACCAGTATCCCACTGGGATAACAAGGGTTAGGGTTAGCCTAACCCTAATACCCACTGGGATAACAAGGCATTTAGTACACACATGTATGACTCTCTCTCTTCTGCTGTGTGCCCTTGTTTATCAATCTAGTTAAACATGTGCCCATTTCAGACACACACCCGGAACACACACAGAACAGGACAGAAACGCACCCGCACCGAGAAGAAATATTGAAGGGAGAAATACTATGGACGTGATGGGTGACAGAATCGATACCCTTTTAATATTGCTCCTGATTTCCCAAAAGACACTCACTCCTCCTTCAGAATTCTTGAGCTCATCCCGACACTACACTATAATCCCAATTTGGCTGGCAAGAGACTAAAACTGAGTAAGCACTGGAAAAATGTCTGTGAGAAATAATCAACCCAATCATGGTCTTCACACCTGTCAGTGTTGTTCAACAACATCGTCTATAACATGGCCACATCCCGTCTGTCTCCAAATAGCACCCAATGATACTTAATGTCCTTGTCCTGTTGACTCATATCCTCTGTATCCGTCTCTATCTATGTACCTCTCTTTCCGCAAAAGTGTTCCTTGTATCTTCAAACCGATATTCCCCTCCTTGGCTAAGACAAGATCTCCTCCGGCGTTCCAGCTCTCTGTCGCTCTCTCTCTGTCTCTCTCTCTCTTACTCTGTCGTGCACACCCTCTCTCTCTCTCTGTACAAATCCAATCCAATCAGCTTTATCCCCATCAACCCCGTCCTCACACACTAAACCCATTCCAGACCCCTTCCCTCTCCTCCCAATGATTCCTCTCCATCCCTCTCGTTCTTCCTCCCCCTCTCGTCTCCCCGCGTTCCCCCGTCTCGCCGTCTCCTCTGGGTACCACATGTGTGTGCGTGTGCCTCTCCATGTCCCCCTCTCTTCCCTCCCTTAGGTCCCTACACCGTACAGCACACATCACATCCACAGCCCGACTGACCTGCCCTTCTGGCACGCGGAGCAGAGCCAGGCTCCGTCCCTCTGGCAGTAGGTGCGGCAGCCCTTGCACACGTTGTACTGGCAGTCCAGGCAGCGGCGGCGGGGGTTGAGCAGGAAGGTGAACGGAGCGCAGCAGCGGATGCAGCAGTGCTGGTTGAAGAGCTGCTGCTTGGAGAGGAGGGAGCATCTGCTGCCTTCCTCGGCCAGATCCTGCTTCATCTCACTGGAGAGGTAGAGCGGGAGAGAGAGAAGGAGGGAGAGAGCGAGAGAGAGACAGTGAGAGAAAGGGAGGGGAGGGGGGAGAGGGATAAGAGAGAGAGGAAAGAGGGGAGGAGAGAGCGAGGAAGAGGCAGGGACACGAGAGGGTGTGTAAGTGGGACGGAGGAAGGAGAGTGAGGGAGAGGAAGAGGGGGGAGGGGAGAGAGAGAGAGTGACCGTGAGTGTCTGAGCGAGAGGTGGAATGTGAAAACAGAATGTGACTCAAATCAATTGGAGAGGGCGTCATATGCAGTTAAAAACTGATTTAATAAAACAGGAGGCAGGTGTGTCTGTGATCACGCCAACGGTTTGAGGCGTTCTCTTGCTTTCCGCCATTTGCTGAAATGAACATCAAAGCTCACATTTTAATTTAGGAGCATGCCACGTCGGGTTTGCACGCCTCAACCGATGTGCGGCAAAGCCACAAAGAACCGCAGGTCAGGGGGGCTCTCGGGGGGGCGCCCACCCGACGTCTGTTCATCACAAACAACCCGGGATGAGCGCCCCCAGCAGGAGGGCGCTGCCCTCAACGACAGGGTGCCTGGCAGGAAGGGGCTGGAGGAAAACACGATTGCATTGGACCGCAGCTTTGCGGTGAAGCACATAAATACTGTTCTATGGGATCGTACCAAAACTTGCAAAAACAGCAAGAATCATTCCCATCTATAAATCAGGAGATAAAAATGACATAAACAACTACAGACCCATATCAATCCTGCCTACACTCTCTAAGGTATTTGAGAAGGTAGTGCACAAGAGGCTGAGTGGCTACCTTGATAAACATAACATACTTGTCCCCTCTCAGTACGGCTTCAAGAAACAAAGCACTACCTGCATGGCTATCCTTGATCTCCTAGAAGACATCAGTCATGCCATCGACAACAACAAACAGGCTATTGGGATATTTCTGGATTTATCGAAAGCATTCGATACTATCGATTTCAATATCTTACTTGGCAAGCTACAGCATTATGGGATCAGAGGTACAGCATGGAGATGGTTCAAGAGCTATCTCCAGAATAGAGAGCAGTTCGTACTTATAAATGACCATAGATCAGTACAGAAAACGGTCACTCTTGGGGTCCCCCAGGGTTCCATTCTCGGACCTCTCCTGTTCACCCTTTATATCAATGACCTAGACTATGTCTCTGATGCCTTTCATAAAGTGTTATTTGCAGATGATACCAACTTGATCCTGTCTCACAAAAATATTCTTGTCTTGCAGGAAACTGCAAACAAGGAGCTGTTAAAAGTGGACACTTGGTTTAAGTGCAACAAATTATCACTAAATATCAATAAAACAAACTACATTATATTTCGTTCCACAAAAAATACAAGTAAGGTGGAAAATACCTGTCTCTCTATCAATGGCCATGTCATTGAAAGAGTAAAATCAACTAAGTTTTTGGGTGTAGAACTCGATGAATTTATCAATTTTAAAAGACATACTCATCAATTATTAATTAACTTTCCAAATATGTTGGACTTTTTTTCAAAATAAGACACTTCCTCCCACTTTCAATGCTCCTTACACTGTATAAATCTCTGTTTCAACCCCACATCACCTACTGCAATATCATCTGGTGCAATACATATCCTAGTCATCTTTTAAAGTTGCAGTCCATTCAGAAAAAGATTATACATGCAATATCCTGGTCAAAATTCAATGCTCCAACTGCCTCACTGTTCCACTCACATGGTCTCCTCAAGCTTCCTGAAATCAACACCTATCACAATGCATGCACAATGTACCAGGTGGTAAATAATATGAACACCCGCCTATGTGAGCTTGTACCTATCTCTCGTCCACTGCACACACACTATACCAGGAAAAAACATTTGATTACTGGCAAAGTAAGAAAACGGAAGAGCACTAGCCTGATTATTGTTTCCAGGGGACCACAGATATGGAATAAGCTTGAAGGCTTCATAAAAATGTCCCAGTCCTTCTTGGCTTTCATGTGTGTGCGTGCGTGCGTGCGTGCGTGCGTGCGTGCGTGCGTGCGTGCGTGCGTGCGTGCGTGCGTGCGTGCGTGCGTGCGTGCGTGCGTGCGTGCGTGCGTGCGTGCGTGCGTGCGTGCGTGCGTGCGTGCGTGCGTGCGTGCGTGCGTGCGTGCGTGCGTGCGTGCGTGCGTGCGTGCGTGCGTGCGTGCGTGCGTGCGTGCGTGCGTGCGTGCGTGCGTGCGTGCGTGCGTGCGTGCGTGCGTGCGTGCGTGCGTGCGTGCGTGCGTGCGTGCGTGCGTGCGTGCGTGCGTGCGTGCGTGCGTGCGTGCGTGCGTGCGTGCGTGCGTGCGTGCGTGCGTGCGTGCGTGCGTGCGTGCGTGCGTGCGTGCGTGCGTGCGTGCGTGCGTGCGTGGGTTCACCTCACAAGGATAGGGTGAGTAAAGGATTGAAGGACCTCGTCCTCTCTTGGAGGCTCTACACACAGTAGGCCTTCACACACCTTTCAAGGATCTAAAGACTCTCACACACAAACATACCATCCACACACACACCCTCACACACAAACACCCTCACACACACACTCATACTCACACAGGCAGGCACAGACGTGCACACCCACATGCACCCACGCAAACTTACATACAAGGGCACACAAACATGCACATTCAGTCACAAACACAGACACACACGCACACGCACACAAACACACAACGACGTGCACACGATATCAATCCCAGCTCCATGTTTCCAGTCAGAGTGTGGCGTCCAGGAGGAGACCCCCCCCCCCCCAGCACACCGCCTGGTTAGTTACACAGCCCCCCCCTGGTGGAACATATATCAAATCACCCTACATCCTGCTCCACGCCACACACTGGAGTTCACCACGAGTGTGCGTGTGTCTGTCTGTGTCTGTGTGTGTGTGTGTGTGTGTGTGTGTGTGTGTGTGTGTGTGTGTGTGTGTGTGTGTGTGTGTGTGTGTGTGTGTGCGCGTGCGTGTGTGTGTGTGCGAGCGTGTGCGTGCGTGCGTGTGTGTGTGTGTGCTTGCAGTGGGCTGGATCCATCTACAGTATCTGCATGTTATTAACGGCCCTTCTGCTGCCCAACTGATTGCTTCTCCTCCGCACCATTAGCCCGAGAATATTAACAAAATGAACAAACCATTCCTTATGGTGACACGGGCACCACGGGGGGGGGCGACCGAGTAGTTCTTACACACGGGCACCACGGTGGGGGGGGCGACCGAGTAGTTCTTACACACGGGCACCACGGGGGGGGGGGGGGGGGGGGGGGGGGGGGGGGAACCCAGTAGTGCTTACACACACTTACACAAACACACTTGCACACACTTACTCAGGATCATCAGAGTGTGTCATACCTAGAGGGGGGGGGGGTCCTCCAGGGGGTGAAGGTGACCTGATCAAATGAATAAGAAGAGTAACAATAAACTGATTGGACGGCGGGAGTGGAGCGAGCGCGGAGGTCTCGGCACTCCGGTGTTTGGGGGTCCGATACTCCGTTACATTCACCAATACAGCGACGGTACGGCAGTACCTAACCCTACCACAGGGGGGCTACAACAGTCAGGACCAACCCGGGTCAACGGACGGACACCCCGTAGCCCCGCCCACTCGCGGAGAGGCGGTCTTGCATGCACACGTAGACAGAAACACACACACACACACACACACACACGCACACCTCCCTCCGATCCTCCACGGCCCAACATGCTGCTGGCTGCCATGGAGACAGTGAACACGTTGTTGGGTTAGGGTTAGGGTTAGGGTTAGGGCTAACCCTAACCCAGTAGGATCTGGTGCTGGCTGCCATGGAGACGGTGAACGCGTTGTTGGGTTAGGGTTAGGGTTAGGGCTAACCCTAACCCTAACCCAGTAGGATCTGCTGTTGGCTGCCATGGAGACGGTGAACGCGTTGTTGGGTTAGGGTTAGGGCTAACCCTAACCCTTCCCCAGTAGGATCTGCTGTTGGCTGCCATGGAGACGGTGAACGCGCTGTTGAGTTGTTAGCAGCCAGAGTGAAGTGATGCGTCTATATATGAATATATGCTGTTGTAAATCTGTAAAACAAAAAATAATAACAGGCTGGAATAATAATAGTCGTGAAGCCTTTAACCTTAGTCCAAACAATAGACATTATGAGCAGGTTGAACAAAGTTGTGAAGGAAAATGTAAATGAGCAACTTGTCATAGCAGAACATCATAGTAGGCATCAGTAATATTTAAATGTCATTTCAATAAATGAGCTCTCTGCTTGGTTTCCTGTGTTTTTGTATGTAAAGATGATATGATGCCATTGATAGGTCACCTTATGAAACCGTAACCTGAATAAAACTATGGATTATCATGGGTTGGAACATTCCATTCCACATAGGTCCGTTCATTTGACGTTACTCTGGAAATGTTACACATTATACCTTTAAAAGAGGGAAAACAAGAAATGTTGCAACACCCAAATAAGTCCCAAAGCCTTCCTTCCTCCCAGTCAACGGGAGACCCTGTGGATCGGGATGGGAGACCCTGTGGATCGGGATGGGAGACCCTGTGGATCGGGATGGGAGACCCTGTGGATCGGGATGGGAGACCCTGTGGATCGGGATGGGAGACCCTGTGGATCGGGATGGGAGACCCTGTGGATCGGGATGGGAGACCCTGTGGATCGGGATGGGAGACCCTGTGGATCGGGATGGGGCCGTTCTGTCTCTCACCCCCCCCCCACCTGTGTCTGCTCAGAGAGGTGACCTGGAGGAGGGCTTCAGCTGGATGAGGGCTAGGATGGCTCCAGTGGACCGTTCGGTGAAATGAAAACAAAATCACACACACACACACACACACACACACACACGGTTATACGTTTATAAACTCAAGGACGGAGACATCCTTTCATGCTTGGCGTCCCCTGGCAGGCATCAGCCTCCGTATCCACGACAATGAGGCATCAGCCTCCGTATCCATGCCAACAAGGCATCAGCCTCCGTATCCATGACAACGAGGCATCATCCTGCGTATCTACGACAACGAGGCATCATCCTGCGTATCTACGACAACGAGGCATCATCCTGCGTATCTACGACAAGGAGGCATCAGCCTCCGTATCCACGACAACGAGGGATGAGCCTCCGTATCCACGATGAAGGAGAGAATTCATCGGACGCAGCAGAACCATACTGTACTCCCCCCCCCCAAGAACCATACTGTACCCCCCCCCAGAACCATACTGTACCCCCCCCCAGAACCATACTGTACCCCCCCCCCAAGAACCATACTGTACCCCCCCCCAAGAACCATACTCTACCCCCCCCCCAAGAACCATACTGTACCCCCCCCCCAAGAACCATACTGTACCCCCCCCCAAGAACCATACTGTACCCCCCCCCAAGAACCATACTGTACCCCCCCCCAAGAACCATACTGTACCCCCCCCCAAGAACCATACTGTACCCCCCAAGAACCATACTGTACCCCCCCCAAGAACCATACTGTACCCCCCCCCCCAAGAACCATACTGTACCCCCCCCAGAACCATACTGTACCCCCCCCCCCCAAGAACCATACTCTACCCCCCCCAGAACCATACTGTACCCCCCCCCCCAAGAACCATACTGTACCCCCCCCAGAACCATACTGTACCCCCCCCCCCCCAAGAACCATACTCTACCCCCCCCCCAAGAACCATACTGTACCCCCCCCCCCAAGAACCATACTGTACCCCCCCCAGAACCATACTGTACCCCCCCCCAGAACCATACTGTACCCCCCCCCCAGAGAACCATACTGTACCCCCCCCCAGAACCATACTCTACCCCCCCCCCCCAAGAACCATACTCTACCCCCCCCCCCAAGAACCATACTGTACCCCCCCCAAGAACCATACTCTACCCCCCCCCAGAACCATACTGTAACCCCCCCCAGAACCATACTATAGCCCCCCCCAGAACCATACTATAGCCCCCCCCCAGAACCATACTATAGCCCCCCCCCAGAACCATACTATAGCCCCCCCCCAGAACCATACTGTAACCCCCCCAGAACCATACTGTAACCCCCCCAGAACCATACTATAGCCCCCCCAGAACCATACTGTAACCCCCCAGAACCATACTGTAACCCCCCCAGAACCATACTGTACCCCCCCAGAACCATACTGTTGTGGAGTAAAGAATGTGAGAGTATCCACACACACAGACACACACAAATGCATACGCTGACACACACAAAAACACCAAGCCTTATATCAGCTTATGACAGCTCTTAATGCAGGGAGGCATTTCAATTAATGCCCGTCCCAATTAAACCCTGAATCTATAAAAACACATATTTTCCGTTGCTTGTAGCTACATTATTTCTTCAATGGTTCAAGCCTCTTCCTGCTAAGTGTGTATCGATTTCCAAAAATGTTTGGGACCAATGGTTCGATATTAAATTAAACACTGTTCGGGCATTGGAATAAAACAGTTAAATGATTGAACAAACATGGAAGTCAATTGACCCGGGTCGCAGCTCCTCCAATCAATTCCAAACCACGCTGATTGCACTGCTGACCACAGCAGGAAAAACAACCTTTCTGAGCTCTGTTTACCAGACCTCTGGTTACCAGGGGACCTCTGCTCGTTAATGCTGGATACATTCTCCGGTGTGTGAGCCCTAGAAAGCGTCCACAGACAGGGTTAGGGTTAACCCTAACCCAAACCCTAACCACAGGGCAATGATTCGCTGCTCATTTCCTGGGATTCCGTTGCTAGAATCAGCGCTGGGCTTGTTTCCGGCTGACATTCAAATGTTTATAAATGCCGATTTTAATTATATAATCATCACATAATAATTAAGGTACGTAACGAGTAAAAACTAGCATTTTCTCAAACGGATCTGTTGATTTTTTATGCCATTTATTTCCATTCGGTTGGATGTGAATCCACTCAAACAAGGCGTAAATCCTGTTCCAGGATTGCCTGTTTCTAAATCTCTTCAGGACAAATGATAGTTTCATCCAAGCCCGGGAAACATTCATGGTGTTCCGTAGATTAAGAATCGATTGATTATGGAAATCAGCCATCAATGTGTTCATGTCTTTGTGTTAATGGCTTTATAAAGCAGTGGAAAACCACACAGCAAATGAATTATAAATAAGTCTGCCTTGTGATAACCCCACTACAAGAAAGAAACTGGGAGCAGCCGAAAAGTAAAGTGGAACTAATGAAGACTGTTGAATGGACGGATGTACAGAAAGTTTCCTGGGAAACCTTATCCAGAACAGAACAGAACTCACACATCACTACATGACCACGGGTCAGAGGAACCGAGACCAACCTCCCTCCCTCCCTCCCTCCCTCCCTCCCCCATCAGACCATCACCGCAGGTTGATCCCTGGCGTTTTCCTTTACATCCTTTCCATCATTTCCTCTGCCTCTCTCCCTCACTCCCTCCCTCCTTCTCTCTCTCCCTCACTCCCTCCCTCCTTCTCTCTCTCCCATACTCCCTCTATCCTTCTCTCTCTCCCTCACTCCCTCTATCCTTCCCTCTCTCCCTCCTTCTCTCTCCCTCACTCCCTCTATCCTTCTCTCTCCCTCACTCCCTCTATCCTTCTCTCTCTCCCTCACTCCCTCTATCCTTCTCTCTCTCTCCCTCACTCCCTCTATCCTTCTCTCTCTCCCTCACTCCCTCTATCCTTCTCTCTCTCCCTCACTCCCTCTATCCTTCTCTCTCTCCCTCCTTCTCTCTCCCTCACTCCCTCTATCCTTCTCTCTCTCCCTCACTCCCTCTATCCTTCCCTCTCTCCCTCACTCCCTCTATCCTTCTCTCTCTCCCTCACTCCCTCTATCCTTCTCTCTCTCCCTCACTCCCTCTATCCTTCCCTCTCTCCCTCACTCCCTCTATCCTTCCCTCTCTCCCTCACTCCTCTATCCTCTC
Source organism: Gadus chalcogrammus (assembly GCF_026213295.1). NCBI lineage: Eukaryota > Metazoa > Chordata > Actinopteri > Gadiformes > Gadidae > Gadus > Gadus chalcogrammus. The sequence goes on along the minus strand of NC_079434.1, from coordinate 21,415,188 downwards.
TCTCTCTCCCTCACTCCCTCTATCCTTCCCTCTCTCCCACACTCCCTCTATCCTTCTCTCTCTCCCTCTATCCTTCCCTCTCTCCCTCACTCCCTCTATCCTTCTCTCTCTCCCTCACTCCCTCTATCCTTCCCTCTCTCCCTCACTCCCTCTATCCTTCCCTCTCTCCCTCACTCCCTCTATCCTTCTCTCTCTCCCTCACTCCCTCTATCCTTCCCTCTCTCCCACACTCCCTCTATCCTTCTCTCTCTCCCTCACTCCCTCTATCCTTCCCTCTCCCTCACTCCCTCTATCCTTCTCTCTCTCCCTCCTTCTCTCTCTCCCTCACTCCCTCTATCCTTCTCTCTCTCCCTCACTCCCTCTATCCTTCCCTCTCTCCCTCACTCCCTCTATCCTTCTCTCTCTCCCCCATACTCCCTCTATCCTTCTCTCTCTCCCTCACTCCCTCTATCCTTCTCTCTCTCCCTCCTTCTCTCTCTCCCTCTATCCTTCTCTCTCTCCCTCACTCCCTCTATCCTTCTCTCTCCCTCACATCCCTCTATCCTTCTCTCTCTCCCTCACTCCTCTATCCTTCTCTCTCTCCCTCACATCCCTCTATCCTTCTCTCTCCCCTCACTCCCTCTATCCTTCTCTCTCTCCCTCACTCCCTCTATCCTTCTCTCTCTCCCTCACTCCCTCTATCCTTCCCTCTCTCCCTCACTCCCTCTATCCTTCTCTCTCTCCCTCACTCCCTCTATCCTTCTCTCTCTCCCTCACTCCCTCTATCCTTCTCTCTCTCCCTCACTCCCTCTAATCCTTCTCTCTCTCCCTCACTCCCTCTATCCTTCCCTCTCTCCCCTCACTCCCTCTATCCTTCCCTCTCTCCCTCACTCCCTCTATCCTTCTCCTCTCTCTCCTCTATCCTTCCCTCTCTCCCTCACTCCCTCTATCCTTCCCTCTCTCCTCACTCCCTCTATCCTTCTCCTCTCTCCCTCACTCCCTCTATCCTTCCCTCCTCTCCCTCACTCCCTCTATCCTTCCCTTCTTCCCTCACTCCCTCTATCCTTCTCTCTCTCCCTCTATCCTTCTCTCTCTCACCTCACTCCCTCTATCCTTCCCTCTCTCGCCCTCACTCCCTCTATCCTTCTCTCTCTCCCTCACTCCCTCTATCCTTCTCTCTCTCCCTCACTCCCTCTATCCTTCTCTCTCTCCCTCACTCCCTCTATCCTTCTCTCTCTCCCTCACTCCCTCTATCCTTCTCTCTCTCCCTCACTGCTCCCTCTACCTTCTCTCTCTCCCTCACTCCCTCTATCCTTCCTCTCTCTCCCTCACTCCCTCTATCCTTCTCTCTCTCTCCCTCACTCCCTCTATCCTTCCCTCTCTCCCTCACTCCCTCTATCCTTCTCTCTCTCCCTCACTCCCTCTATCCTTCTCTCTCTCCCACACTCCCTCTATCCTTCTCTCTCTCCTCTCCGCTCTAGCCTTCTCTCTCTCCCTCACTCCCTCTATCCTTCCCTCTCTCCCTCACTCCCTCTATCCTTCCCTCTCTCCCTCACTCCCTCTATCCTTCTCTCTCTCCCTCACTCCCTCTATCCTTCTCTCTCCTCTCCCTCACTCCCTCTATCCTTCTCTCTCTCCCTCACTCCCTCTATCCTTCTCTCTCTCTCTCTCTCCCTCACTCCCTCTATCCTTCTCTCTCTCCCTCCTTCCCTCTCTCCCTCACTCCCTCTATCCTTCCTCTCTCCCTCACTCCCTCTATCCTTCCCTCTCTCTCCTCACTCCCTCTATCCTTCTCTCTCTCCCTCACTCCCTCTATCCTTCCCTCTCTCCCTCACTCCCTCTATCCTTCTCTCTCTCCCTCCCTCCCTCTATCCTTCTCTCTCTCCCTCACTCCCTCTATCCTTCTCTCTCTCCCTCACTCCCTCTATCCTTCCCTCTCTCCCTCACTCCCTCTATCCTTCTCTCTCTCTCCCTCACTCCCTCTATCCTTCTCTCTCTCCCTCACTCCCTCTATCCTTCTCTCTCCCTCACTCCCTCTATCCTTCTCTCTCGCCCTCTATCCTTCTCTCTCTCTCCTCACTCCCCTCTATCCTTCTCTCTCATCCCTCACTCCCTCTATCCTTCTCTCTCTCCCTCACGTCCCTCTATCCTTCCCTCTCTCCCTCACTCCCTCTATCCTTCCCTCTCCCTCACTCCCTCTATCCTTCTCTCTCATCCCTCTATCCTTCCCTCTCTCCCTCACTCCCTCTATCCTTCTCATCTCTCCTCACCCACTCTCCTCTATCCTTCCCTCTCTCCCTCACTCCCTCTATCCTTCCCTCTCTCCCTCACTCCCTCTATCCTTCTCTCTCTCCCTCTATCCTTCCCTCTCTCCCTCACTCCTCTATCCTTCCCTATCTCCCTCACCCCTCATCCTCTATCCTTCTCTCTCTCCCTCACTGCCCTCTATCCTTCCCTCTCTCCCTCACTCCCTCTATCCTTCCCTCTCCTCCCTCACTCCCTCTATCCTTCTCTCTCTCGCCTCTATCCTCTCTCTCTCTCTCTCCATCACTCCCTCTATCCTTCTCTCTCTCCCTCACTCCCTCTATCCTTCCCTCTCTCCCTCACTCCCTCTATCCTTCCCTCTCTCCCTCACTCCCTCTATCCTTCCCTCTCTCCTCACTCCCTCCCTATCCTTCTCTCTCTCCCTCACTCCCTCTATCCTTCTCTCTCTCCCTCACTCCCTCTATCCTTCTCTCTCTCCCTCACTCCCTCTATCCTTCTCTCTCCCTCACTCCCTCTATCCTTCTCTCTCCCTCACTCCCTCTATCCTTCCCTCTCTCCCTCACTCCCTCTATCCTTCTCTCTCTCCCTCCTTCTCACTCTCTCATACTTTAACGCTAGGTATGCCCTCCATAACAAAA
>NC_079434.1:21324806-21404806 GCF_026213295.1 Gadus chalcogrammus | reverse complement strand
AGGAGGGAGGGAGGACGAGCGAAAGAGAGCGACCGAGAAAGAGTAACAGAGAGGGAGAAACCAAGAGAAACCGAGAAAACAAGAGAGAGAGAGTAAGGCCAGGAGACAGGTAGCACGACCAAGGAACATAAAGAGCAACATCACAAGACAGCTGCTGAAATAATTCCACTCAGACTGCCTGGTCAGTTGATTATCCTCAGCAGTCGCACTCAGCCCTGATCCCTAACTAACCCTATCTAACTAACCCTATCTAACTAACCCTATCTAACTAACCCTATCTAACTAATCCTATCTGATCCCTATCTAACTAACCCTATCTAACTAATCCTATCTGATCCCTATCTAACTAACCCTATCTAACTAACCCTATCTAACTAATCCTATCTAACTAATCCTATCTAACTATCCCTATCTAACTAACCCTATCTGATCCCTATCTAACCCTATCTATCTAACCCTATCTAACTAACCCTATCTAACTAACCCTATCTAACTAATCCTATCTGATCCCTATCTAACTAACCCTATCTAACTAACCCTATCTAACTAACCATCCCTGCCTAACTAACCATCCCTATCTAACTAACCCTATCTAACTAACCCTATCTAACTAACCCTATCTAACTATCCCTATCTAACTATCCCTATCTAACTATCCCTATCTAACTATCCCTATCTAACTAACCCTATCTAACTAACCCTATCTAACTAACCCTATCTAACTAATCCTATCTTATCCCTATCTAACTAACCCTATCTAACTAACCCTATCTAACTAACCCTATCTAACTAATCCTATCTGATCCCTATCTAACTAACCCTATCTAACTAACCCTATCTAACTAATCCTATCTAACTAACCCTATCTGATCCCTATCTAACCCTATCTAACTAACCCTATCTAACTAACCCTATCTAACTAACCCTATCTAACTAATCCTATCTAACTAACCCTATCTAACTAACCCTATCTAACTAATCCTATCTAACTAACCCTATCTAACTAATCCTATCTGATCCCTAACTAACCCTATCTAACTAATCCTATCTGATCCCTAACTAACCCTATCTAACTAATCCTATCTAACCCTATCTAACTAACCCTATCTAACTAACCCTATCTGATCCCTATCTAACCCTATCTAACTAACCCTATCTAACTAACCCTATCTAACTAACCCTATCTGATCCCTATCTAACCCTATCTAACTAACCCTATCTAACTAACCCTATCTAACTAACCCTATCTAACTAACCATATCTAACTAACCCTATCTAACTAATCCTATCTGATCCCTATCTAACTAACCCTATCTAACTAACCCTATCTAACTAACCCTATCTAACTAACCCTATCTGATCCCTATCTAACCCTATCTAACTAACCCTATCTAACTAACCCTATCTAACTAACCCTATCTAACTAACCCTATCTGATCCCTATCTAACCCTATCTAACTAACCCTATCTAACTAACCCTATCTAACTAACCCTATCTGATCCCTATCTAACTAACCCTATCTGATCCCTATCTAACCCTATCTAACTAACCCTATCTAACTAACCCTATCTAACTAACCCTATCTAACTAATCCTATCTTATCCCTATCTAACTAACCCTATCTAACTAACCCTATCTAACTAACCCTATCTGATCCCTATCTAACCCTATCTAACTAACCCTATCTAACTAACCCTATCTAACTAACCCTATCTGATCCCTATCTAACTAACCCTATCTAACTAACCCTATCTAACTAACCCTATCTAACTAACCCTATCTGATCCCTATCTAACCCTATCCCTGGCTGGACCAACAGACTCTCTCCTGACCCGCCAGACAGATCAGCCCCAACCCGTCAGACATCACTGGACTCTGTGCCCCCCTCCCCCCCGGAGGATAGCAGGTGGAATGAATGAAGGCAACCCACGGTCGAGAAGGTCAGACAGACGCCACACACACACACACACACACACACACACACACACACACACACACACACACACACACACACACACACACACACACACACACACACACACACACACACACACACACACACACACACACACACCTTTTACTTCTAATCACCTGAAGGGCTACCCTACTCCGAGCTCTCCAGACGGCCCTTCGTCCGTTCCTCACCAGGGGGGGCGAGTCAGCAGCAGCGGGGGTCGCCTGCCGTCTGCGCCCTTCGGTCGCTCAATGGGGTGGGGGGGGGGTGGGGGGGGGGGCTGCTGATTGTGTTCATTGAACTTCTGAATGAAATTCAATGAGGAGGCGATTTGACTGAAAACCACTTAGAATGATCGAAGCGTCATCAAATTGCGCTACAAAGGAGATGTTTCCAAAGGAAGCCAACATGTGAGCTTCTTGGATTCAATAAAGCGTATGAGACCAGCATATTCTGTTCACTCGTACTGCAGCGATAAAGGTTTGAGATATTGCGTTGCCGGGTGTAACCAAGTAGGAGTTAACAGCTTTAAAAACGTGACCTACCCTAACCCTAACCTTTTACCTCCAACTCTAAAAGTACCCTAGCAGCCCACCAGGGGTGACCCTCTCCGCGCAAACCCCCCCATAGCTAACCCTAACCCTAACCCTAATCCACCAGGGGTGAGCCAGGGGTTAGGGTTAGGGTTAGATAACCCTAACCCTAACCCACCAGGGGTGAGCCTCTCAAGGGTTAGGGTTAGCTAACCCTAACCCTATCGTACATTAGGGTTAGCTAGGGTTAGGGTTAGCTAACCCTAACCCTAACCCACCAGGGGTGAACCTCTCAGTGCAAACCGTCTCCATTAAAAGAGTCCACCTAACTTCACAATAGTTTCATTAAAGGGGACCTATTATGCTTTTTCGACTTTTATGACCTGTAAACGTTGTTGTAATGATTGATAGTCATGTTTAACCATACTAAAGTGTCAAATAATGACGTACATGCATTTCGACGTATTCCCTGCTGACAGTCTGGGGTGGCTGTGCAGAGCACTAAACACTCAGGACAACGTTTGCGATTCACTTCTTCACATTTCCGGGAAATCATCTACGTAGAGGCACTCCTGCCGCGCCCCCTTATGCCTGGTCAAATCTGCCCGCGCGCACGCTTCAAGGAAGGTAACCAATCACAACGGAATTGGGTTGGCAGGAGGGGGGCGAGGAAGGACGAAACGGATCGTTGACAGAGAATGCTGAAAGCGCCAAAATGAGAGGAAGAGTTTCCCGAAAATCAACATAGTTTTTGTGCTGTGATTCGTGTCAGGTTGTGCTATAGGAGTCATTAATAAGAAATGAAGACCAGAAAAGTAGCATAATAGGTCCTCTTTAAGGTCATTAAGTGAGTTAAAAAAACACAATCCCAAACCAATCCAGCACCAACGCCGACTATGGTCACAGCGAGATGGAGGCCCAGCATATAGACAGGGTGTGTGTCGGCTACTGTATGGAACAGCGAGGCGGGATGCCCAGGGGAGAGAAGGGCTATTTCTGATGGCTGCAACGACGCAGAGAGAGAGAGAGAGAGAGAGAGAGAGAGAGAGAGAGAGAGAGAGAGAGAGAGAGAGAGAGAGGGAGAGAGACAGAGAGACAGAGAGACAGAGAGAGAGAGAGAGAGAGAGAGAGAGAGAGAGAGAGAGAGAGAGAGAGAGAGAGAGAGAGAACCGAGAGGTAAACGGGTAGCGGGAGGAAACATAATGAGGCCGAGAGCAGTAGAGATGGCGGAGGCAGCGGCAGACAGTGTGTGTTTGGGTCATTCATTAAGTTATTATTAATGAGAGGGTTTCTATCCCCTCTCTGGGATCTGAACCGGGAGCCAATTAAAGAAGAGCGACAGACCGGACACTTTCTCCGGGGGTGTGACCAACAGCCGTATCATCGCCCACGGCAACACAGAGACGTGTGTGGGTGTGTTTGTACATCTGTGTAAATGTGTGTGTGTACCTGTGTGTGGACTTGACTGTGCGTGTGTGTGTGAGTGGCATAACCGCAACAATTGGGCCCCCCCCCCGATCTGGCATCGCCCTGAAAAAAACAAAGGACACAACACCCCCCCCCCCCCCCCCCCGCCCATACCCAAAGGATGCTAACCTGCCACCAACGTTAGAACGAGATCATAAGAGCAAGACAACCCCATTCCCCCCCCCCCACACACACACACCCCGTGCAGCCCCCCCACACACACCCCCCGCAAGCCCCCCCCCCTACACACACACACACACCCTGCAGCCCCCCCCCACACACCCCCCGCAAGCCCCCCCCTACACACACACACACACCCTGCAGCCCCCCCCCCCCACACACACACATCCCCTGCAGGGTCAACAAGCATGACATGAGACTGGAGTAAATCTAGTTGGCAGAGAGAGAGAGAGAGAGAGAGAGAGAGAGAGAGAGAGAGAGAGAGAGAGAGAGAGAGAGAGAGAGAGAGAGAGAGAGAGAGAGAGAGAGAGAGAGAGAGAGAGAGAGAGAGAGAGAGAGAATGTAAATACTGTGTATTTAAAGTGTGTCTTTAACTTATCTGTTTAAAATGTTGTCATTATCATAATATCGTACATTTTGCAAGTAAAGTACTTTTATAGTATAACATTTAATATGTATAGCTATTTTTTATTTAAAGGTTCATACTAATTATTATTATAATTTATAACCTGAATTAGTTCCAGTGAAATTGTCTGTTCAGCCTTCAAAACTAGAGCTGGTCAATTGTGAAAAATGCATTAAACTGTAATCAAAAAATGCTGTTATATGCTATAGACCCTATAGTATCTGTCGTATAAAGGCTGGGATGAAGTTCAAATTATAAATAAGTACACTTTATGTTGAAATATAGAACGTAGCGTTTTCCCATTGAAACAAATGGCGCGGTGATTCCGTCTTCAAAACGAGAGCTGGTCAATTGTTAGAATTGAATTAAACTGTAATCAGACAAGGCGGTTATATGCTATAGACCCTAGAGTATCTGTGGTATAAAGGCTGGGACGAATTTCGAATTATAAATATGTACAATGCATAAGGTTAGCTCTCTGGCTCATAGCTGAGCGGACTACAATACCTCCCGTTGCCAAGTCACCAACGGGCTGGGCGTTGGACGTCCACGCCTCCGCGTCGTCCATTAATTCCTGATAATGGACACCTCGTCTGGCATTATCCCTACATATACCTTACCTTTTTACTTTTTTATTATATAACGCTGTTTATTTTATTGTTCTCCTGCTTTGGCAATGCAAATGTATATTTCTCATGCCAATCAAGCTTTTTTTAATTGAATTGAATTGAGAGCGAGAGCGAGAGAGCGAGAGTGAGAGTGAGAGAGAGAGTGAGAGAGAGAGAGAGCGAGAGAGAGCGAGAGTGAGAGAGAGAGAGAGAGAGGCGTGAACAACGAGACATATGGACAGTTGCAGTACAACAGCAGTGCTGGACTGGGATTTGCTTCCAGCGCTGGGCTGACTGCCAATGAGACACAACAAGTAGATCCTCTGAAGACAATAAGCATGTCTCCAGCTCAGCCGTCGGCCATCACCAGTCAATAAATTAATAAAATCATGAAAAGTAAATGAAAAAGTAAATGACGAATAGCAGGGAGATGGCCATCGAGGGATATGAAAGGAGAGCGTGTGGATCCAGGAGTGTTTGCAGATGGCTCTGCAGCGATAACGGCGCTAATGCACTTCTCTTCCATAGACCAACATGTATATCGGCTTTACCTCGCAGTCAGCCAATCGATGAGTAAACAGCTGCCTGCTGGTGTTGATGGAGCTTACTTCAACAACGTGCGGTGTGACTCACGTTGTCGAACCATGCCAATCCCACACCAAGGTGATTAGGTTTCCATGTGTTCCCCTATGGATCCCTGCGTTTATATGCATGTACATTCCTGCTTTTCTCAATACAATTCTGCTGTTGATCCCACCTCCTGCTCACCATCAATCATCCACACACCAAATCACGTTTCAGGTCTGCCATAGGGTGAAACACACAGCGACACAGCGACACACACACAGACACACAGAGCAGTGCATCGACTCAACACACAGGACACAATACACCTTGGCTGAGACGCAACACAACAGAGAGGGTGAGAATCTCAGAGTGCAAGCCTGCCGCAGGGTCCTTGAGCCTCTCATAGCTGTAAAGGGAGAGGAGAGGAGGGGTGCGGTGGGGAGGAGAAGAGGAGAGGAGGGGAGGAGGAAAGGACAGAGGAGGGGAGGAGGAGTGGAGAGGAGGAGAGGAGGGGAGAGGAGGAGAAGAGGAAAGGAGAGAGGAGGGGAGAGGAGAGGAGAGGAGAGGAGAGGAGGGGAGAGGAGGAGAGGAGGAGAAGAGGAAAGGAGAGAGGAGGGGAGAGGAAGAGAGGAGGAGAGGAGGAAAGAAGAGAGGAGGGGAGGAGGAAAGGACAGAGGAGGGGAGGAGGAGTGGAGAGGAGGAGAGGAGGGGAGAGGAGGGGAAGAGGAAAAGAGGAAAGGAGAGAGGAGGGGAGAGGAAGAGAGGAGGAGAGGAGGAAAGAAGAGAGGAGGGGAGGGGAGGGGAGGAGGGGAGGAGAAGAGGAGAGGAGGGGAGGAGGAAAGGACAGAGGAGGGGAGGAGGAGTGGAGAGGAGGAGAGGAGGGGAGAGGAGGAGAGAGGAGGAGAGAGGAGGGGATGGGAGAGGAGAGGAGGGGAGGAGAGGAGGGGAGAGGAGAGGAGGGGAGGAGGGGAGGGAGGAGAGGAGGAAAGGAGAGGAGGAGAGGAGGGGAGGAGAGGAAAGAAGAGAGGAGGGGAGAGGAGGAGAGGGGAGAGGAGAGGGGGTGGTGTGGACTGTGGGGGGGGGGGGGAGAGGAGAGGGGGTGGTGTGGACTGTGGGGGGAGAGGAGAGGAGAGGGGGGGGGGTGGTGTGGACTGTGGGGGGGAGAGGAGAGGAGGGGGGGTGGTGTGGCCTGTGGGGGGGAGACGCTGTGGGTGATTGATCACCCGGGCAGCACCAAGGTTGGGGACCGGGGGTGCATGTCCTGGGGCCAAAGACGAAGGCTTTACGGGGAAGCATTTTAACGTATTGCTTCACACAGACAGGGTAGTGTGGAGCATTTAGGTTAACACACACACACACACACACACACACACACACACACACACACACACACACACAAAACCAATGGTGGGGCTACACAAAGCAATGTTGGCATTCTTAACAAAGACAGGCACACGGTGTACCCACACGCGCACACAGAATACACTGGGTGATCGTATCATGTTGAGCTGCAGGGAATACCAGGCAGTGAATGAAAGAATGAGGCATCATAGCAGTCAGCTTTAAGGCAAACAACTCTGGAAGAAAAATCTCATACATTCCCTGTCGGATCACTTAGCCTACATGACATTTGTTTAGCAATGCACAGTGGGTATATAAATAATGTGGGTGTTATGAGAGAGAGTGTGTGTGTGTGTGTGTGTGTGTGTGTGTGTGTGTGTGTGTGTGTGTGTGTGTGTGTGTGTGTGTGTGTGTGTGTGTGTGTGTGTGTGTGTGTGTGTGTGTGTGTGTGTGTGTGTGTGTGTGTGTGTGTGCACACAGTAATGACCATGTAATGGATTCCTCTTCAGCCTTGACTCGGCAGGAATACAAATAAGGATGTGAAGACATAATCCAAAATTAGGAGTTCTATTATTGCATCTTATGTTCTTCATTTAACGTAAAAAAAACCCAATCTGCATGCTGCCTTAGGACTTAAGCCGAATTCTTTGAACACTTTTTGAAAAAGGGACTACATATAAGAAAGATGGATGGATCAAGCTCTTTCATGTACTGAGAAATTGTATTAAAACCCTATTTTTGTTTATGTTTTTGTCATATATGTATATTTGCAACTTGGAGAGTTAAAACTTTAATGGTAATGGTATATTTCAAATGATGCTTTACAGTGACATGTTCTACTTTCATGTTTTATAATCACACTGTAAAAAGCTGAAAAGATTGGATCAGTCTGTAAAGGTTTCAAACCAAACATGACGATGTGTAAATTATTTTCAGAATAACACGTATGTATGCTAGGGAAATAAACGATCAGTAAGATCTTACCACCAGAGGGGGCGCTAATGTGCAGTCACCGTTTTAATACGAGATGATCAATAAAAGCCTGGCCCTACAGTGAGGCTTAAATCCACAGGAAAGAAGCAAAATCGTAAGAATCTTACACTCCTTTTTTTTTTATCTTGAGACAACATGCTGGAAGTCAACGTAATGTTTTGAACCCCAATGAACCACAAGATCGTTCACCCGATGACACACGCCAACTCATCGATACCTCGACCTAATGAGCTTACACACCCTTATGGCGGGAGTGACAGACATCTAGACACCACTTCAATCCACCCATGCCATCTCCTTTAAATGCCATTGGTGCCTCGACAATGACTGAAATAGCCTTCTGCCATACGGAAGCTGTTGTGTGTGTGTATATGTGTGTGTCTAACACCATGTCTGATATTGTTGTGTTTGTTGGAAACAAGAAAGATCTACCCGACCTTCAAAGGAGTGAGCCAGCAGTCTGTAAGGGGGGGGGGGGGGGGTGTGTGTGTGTGTGTGTGTGTGTGTGTGTGTGTGTGTGTGTGTGTGTGTGTGTGTACGCACGCGTCTGGGCAGAGCAAGGGTCATGGAACAAGGGGTATGGCAGGTCATTAATCACCGTGGTTTGGCACCACAACTGAAATCACAGAACACCCTATAACATGTTTATGAGGACACAGACGCACATAAAGGGATGACTAATAAGCACACTCCTACACACACAGATGCATCAACAGAGGACACGACTTTAACTTCACAAGTGGTGCAATTAACACACAGACACAAACACAAACACACTCAGTGTTTGACATCACCATGTCAACATGACTTACGCAAACATTTCATTCACAGAAAAAACAACACACCACTGCATGACCTGGCCGCCTCGGTAGCCCCCTTCCTGCAGACCGATTGGCGAGCTGACAGGTAATCTCCTGGGTTGTTTCACCACACAGAGCTATGTTGCCACGTTGTGTTTCTCAGCTCAACAACACACGCTTGGACGTCCAGCCGGTCGCGGTTCTCTAAACAGCTAACAGACAGCCATCCCCAAGCCAGCCACTTTTCTCCCTATCTGAGGCCGTCAGGTCTGTCTGCTCCGCGGTGTCCATCACCGCAGAAGGAAGGCCGGGCGTGTCGAGGAAGAGGAGGGAAACTGAACAACAAGGATAACATGGTCCCGATTCAATTAAGGAGGGCTTGATGCTCTCGTCGTCACGGTGTTTGACTCCCAGCCCAGAAGGTGCTGGGTTGGAGGGTTAGGGTTAGGTTGTGGAAGCACCCTTATGTGTCTTCTGAATAATGCATCTGTTCATCTCCTGAATGGTGGATGAATAAATGACGCTAGATGTTTTAATGTTATTCATTATTTCACAGAACAGGCCGTGGCGAGGCAGTGCTAAACATCGCTAGGTCAAGATCACTGTTGAGTTTTAATGAAATAATGATTTGGTTATGACTTTCAACTCACAAAAGAACCACAAAACAACAATCAGGTACACATAAATAATATAGTCCAGAAAATATAAAAGCAGTCAATCAATACCAAGTTTGATAGCAGAGATAATAATTCAACACAAATAACGATATAAGACCAAACATAATTACAGAACGGCAACTCGCCGATCTCCAGAGCTAAGGCTCTCGGCCTTCGTTAATTACGCCGGCGGCCAAAGGGTCGTCGAAACGAGAGAGGGTTTTACATTCACAATGACTTCCTTTCTCTCTTTGATCCTGAAAGACACCAAAGACAGCACTTTGGAAATACAAAGGCATGCACAAGCTGTCTCTAGGGGAGTATGTGTCTTCTCTCTCACAGGCACGTTGAACATGCAACCAATCATTGAGCTTGCACTGGCGGTACTTTTGATTGACAGGTTTACCCAGGAGGACTCGAATGTCTACAAATAATAATAATGATACGTTGTTGTGCTTGAGTTCTTAGCTCATGCTAAGGCAACAGCCTCTTATAATTACTGTTTGCAAATAATGTTTTCAGAGATTTAATAGACAAAAACGCAAATCTCTCGTAGGCTTTGTCCATCTAGAGACAGAAAGTTAGCATGGCAAAGCAAGAGGTGTCATAGGGGAGAAGGAGATAACAAGTTGGACGAAGAAAAAACGTATTATAAGAATAAAGTATTGACAGAAAGTTGACGGAGAGAAATAGAGAGAATAACTGAGTTAAGGATGGAAATAGATAAAAAATAAGGAGGCTAAACAACAACAAATCTTCCAGAAAAAACTAAAGTGCAACAAACCTTATGGAATATAAACCATTTTAATGGGATACGGACAGAAAGTGTGTGTGTGTGTGTGTGTGTGTGTGTGTGTGTGTGTGTGTGTGTGTGTGTGTGTGTGTGTGTGTGTGTGTGTGTGTGTGTGTGTGTGTGTGTGTGTGTGTGTGTGTGTGTGTGTGTGTTTCCAGCATAGACCCATCACCAGGCTTGTTTCGACCATTAATGGGTGGGTGGAAGTTGGGAGACCCTTGTCTCTACACTGAGTGGATGACCACACTTATTAGGCTGCAATCAGCACACACACACACACACACACACACACACACACACACACACACACACACACACAGGTGGCAGATAATTGATCTGTCGTGTCCTTGAAATGGAAATGCTGTTGATTATTCTTTCTATTTCCTTTGTTTGTTTTAATACTTAATTTGTGGGTCTGGATTGCTTGAAAATTGAAACTGGGAACATCAAAACAAATATAGTGTGTGTGTGTGTGTGTGTGTGTGTGTGTGTGTGTGTGTGTGTGTGTGTGTGTGTGTGTGTGTGTGTGTGTGTGTGCCTTAATTTGATAAAACACAACATCATTAAAATAGAAAATTGGATTATTGTAGAAATCCTTGTCTCAGCTCTACTACCAGATATCAATGGAGCATCAGAACAACTACATTTGCATAATACTACATGAGGTGGAGGGAAGCAATGCAATAAATTGAGATATTATAACCAATGTCTTTCCTATGTTTGGATTCAACTTGGTGTAAATCTGCCTCATGGTCATAAACATCACGTCATGCAGAACACATAGGCGTCAACGACATAAGCGTCATACGATATATCGGCGTCCAACCCCCCCCCCCCCTTCGTTAATAGGGGCTGAGGAGGCGCTGGGGTGTGGTCCCCATGGCAACACCGGCAAATAATTGACAAGGCAGGGAGATGAGCCGGGGTCATATATGGCGCATGAAGGGTAATTAAGGGGCGCAACAATACCTAACAATACCTCCCCCTCTACTATGTGCCAAGTCTGGACTGAAAATTAACTTGGCAAAGTTCAGGCTCTCACAAGTTATCACTCGGGTTATGATCCTCACATGCAAGACTGCAAGGATATAATGAATCCATTTAAAATGGATAAAGAGCATAACCCAGCACCATCGACCCCAAAGACCACAACTCGGTCCAACAAGTTGGCAGCTGGTGTTGTTAACACAGGTTATCTAGGTACGCTGACATGTTTCCTTTGTTGACAGCAGAGATTAGTAGGCTGTTTGAGGCCGACAACAGCTACTCAGCCTGTGACGAGGCTGATACAGGCCTCCTCGGCCTGGCAGGGAGACTTCTGGACCGTTGGGTGCCAAGCTGGCAACACAAAAATGCCCTTGAAAGCTTTGGTCTCAAGGCTAAAGTCTGTTATTTCTCTATGCGAAGTCTCTTTGTAATTTTTTTTTTTCTATTTTTTCTATTTTTATTCAACACTGTTTTGATTGATGCATAGCACTCATGATATTAGGCCTGAAATCAACGTATCAATGATTAGAATAGCATTGGACTCAAGTTCAGTGACATTTCTTACTTGGAAAGTCATGGGATAATTCTACAAACTTTTTTTTACTTATCTGACCACTTATTGATTGAAATGCAACACCATATTGACCTCTGTTTCATTATTGTCCATTACTACCTTGTTCAACTTCCAATATTGACAAGCTAACACATCACAAAACATTTCCTACTGTATGGTAGTATACTTAGCCCTTTACTATACTGCAGTGACTGGCTCAAGTTGTGTAATGGTAGATAGAAATTATGTTTCCATATCAATAATGTCTCCGGTTCAGCAGACCAACGCTTTGGTTTAATAGATGAATCACCTCGGTGATCACGTTGAACCTTATTAAATGTTGCAGCAAGTCTTGAGAGAGCCGCAGTCTGAGGTCAAAGAGCGACCGTAACAGTCTGAGGTCATAGAGCGACCGTAACAGTCTGAGGTCATAGAGCGACCGTAACAGTCTGAGGTCAGAGGAGAGCGACCGTAACAGTCTGAGGTCTGAAGTCAGCAACGTTGAGAGACCATGGGACCACACCCCAGGGACAGCAGCAGAGAGCAACGGGGAAAGACAGCCCAGGGCTGCAGAGACGGTAGCTAGTATACCTGGAGGCCGTCATGGGCCAGAAGAGCCCCCCGTTGCAGGCCGGTCTCAGAGCTCTTTCCCTCCACCTACACACTGAATTTAGTTTGTTTGTTTGCATTGGCCCATCATTGTGTTTTATTCCTGCCTGTTTTTATTAGATTGGAATATTTTGATATAGCAGCCAGTGTATTAGAGATACATCCTAAAGAACTCAAAGAACAAGCCAGAACTGGCTGCATGGTTAGATCTAACAAAATCTGAAGAGGATAAGGAAAAGGGAGATATTGTATTTTTATAAACGGAAAGAAATTGACTGGACAAGTTCTTTCATCCATCAACTGTGAGAGATGATATTGAAGGAAATTGCTCTACCTTTTCCTTCAATATCTCAAGGTAAAATTCCATTGGCAGTACTGCCAAAATGTGTAGCTCTTGTACAGGAGGTTGTACTGAAGAGCCCTACTTTTTATCGGCGTCGCTCCTTTTCTAATTGGCGCTGTGCTTGCATCTGCCGACAGAGCAGCTATTAGCGTGTTGGCAACTCTTTAAGACAACAGCTCACCCTTAACCCTTGTGGTTGTGGATTTGTGGGTGAGTGGGTGGGTGTGACCAAGTTGACTAAACCACTCATGATTCAATGAAAATGGGGAACAGCAATTAAATGTGTTCAAATGCCTAGTGTGGAGGAAAACATACGGTCTTGAAAGAATTAGATGAAAAACAAAAGTTTAGGATTCGTTGTACATTCGATAAAAGATGACAAATTTGAGCCATAGCCACTGGAGGACGGTACACTTTGGTTCATTTTATAAAGTGCAACAAAGATTTAGGCAATTTTTTTCTGAGAAAGAAGCAGAAGTTTCCCAGCTCTCTCCCTCCAGCGCTCTCTGTCTGATGTCCAACGGGTCCCAGAAGTCTATCGACTCATTCCCTCTTCGCACATTCTCGTTCTAGACTATTTCAAATAAATTAAATATATTGTGATGCCATTAATCTTCCCAAAGTACCCAATGAACATGGCGTGAATACAACATTTAGAATTTACATTTAAAAAACAAATTTCCTATTAACATAATACACAGAGACTTAACTAAATTCTTATCATTTTATGCGAGTCCATGCCCATAAATAATCCATTCGATTAATTTCCAATTGAGCTCAGAAAGGAAGCGAAAGGCGGGAAAAGCAATGGGGCCAGGGTTAGGGCTAACACTAACCCTAACCCTAAAGCTATCGGGCCAGGGTTAGGGCTAACACTAACCCTAACACTAAAGCAATGGGGCCAGGGTTAGGGCTAACACTAACCCTAAAGCTATCGGGCCAGGGTTAGGGCTAACACTAACCCTAACCCTAAAGCTATGGGGCCAGGGTTAGGGCTAACACTAACCCTAACCCTAAAGCTATCGGGCCAGGGTTAGGGCTAACACTAACCCTGGCCCTAAAGCTATGGGGCCAGGGTTAGGGCTAACACTAACCCTAACACTAAAGCTATCGGGCCAGGGTTAGGGCTAACACTAAAGCTATGGGGCCAGGGTTAGGGCTAACACTAACCCTAACCCTAAAGCTATCGGGCCAGGGTTAGGGCTAACACTAACCCTAACCCTAAAGCTATCGGGCCAGGGTTAGGACTAACACTAACCCTAACCCTAAAGCTATCGGGCCAGGGTTAGGGCTAACACTAACCCTAACCCTAAAGCTATCGGGCCAGGGTTAGGGCTAACACTAACCCTAACCCTAAAGCTATGGGGCCAGGGTTAGGGTTAGGGCTAACCCTTACCCTAAAGCTATGGGGCCAGGGTTAGGGTTAGGGCTAACCCTTACCCTAAAGCTATGGGGCCAGGGTTAGGGTTAGGGCTAACCCTAACCCTAAAGCTATGGGGCCAGGGTTAGGGTTAGGGCTAACCCTTACCCTAAAGCTATGGGGCCAGGGTTAGGGTTAGGGCTAACCCTTACCCTAAAGCTATGGGGCCACAGTATCAGCAGTATCTTCCCTCCTATGGGGACCCTGGTTGTGCTCCACAGTCATGTTGGTTCTGCACCCTACTCCCATCTGCCTTGTGCTCCTCCCAACTCATCTCTACTTTCTTTATACCACTATTTATTACTCAGTCTTTTAGTGGATGCTTTAATTAAAACAAATTCAAACACAGGCCTTAAGGGGGGGGCAGATAGGAGCGACGCCTGTTGCTCAGGGAGATCTAGCAGACATGTTGTACATGATGTGATGAAACTAGATCAGACATGACCTAGCTTAATTGAGCATCAAATCCCGGACAACAGAGGCAATACACTGTTTCTGTCAACGTACTTATGTACGCATTCGAGTCATTGAATGTGCTAAATGTGCTTTATGAATGCTTCCACATTCGAAAACTACCAAAGCCATCCGGGTCATTGCCAGGCCGCTGAGACATGAGACATGGATTCAGCATTAGGAAGTGCGAATTTAAGCGATACTATGTAATTCTGCCGAGATTTAGGTATACTAATCTTTCATACATTAAAATCGAACAAAGCCGTACATTTTCTGCTGTCCATCCTGAGGTGCTGGCGTTTCGTATCGGGAGCAGTAAAGCCAATTGTGTTCTAAACACAAATATATGAACACAACAAGTTTACTTTGAATCCGAGGGAAATTTAAAGAGCAATGTAGGAGGAATAAAAAAGGCTGGGAATAATGGCCCTCCAGAAGTCTTTATTATTGCACTACTGCAGGAGAACTCATTGGCTCGAAATTGTTTTTAAAGCTTTTACTTTGTAATGCCAGCAAAGTGTTAGTAATAATTAGTATGGCCATTATGCAGAGGTTCCAAACAGAATATAAGTGTACAGGAGAAATCATTGTGTGGGAGCTAGGCTCGCCATCAAAGACGATTGAGGAATGGTTTGCAGGAATAATTAGACAGTTATTTCCACCAGAGAAAATGTTTAGAAGGTGACGCCTTCAACAAAGTCGCTCATCTCAAATAGTATTCCCAACAGATTTACTCCTGTTTGTAGAAAAACCAAAAAAAAGGATAAATAAATAATGGGTCCGTCACAGAGTGGAGCGCCCCAGAATGCACACACACACACACACACACACAGACACAGACACAGACACAGACACACACACACTTTATCCCAGCTAACAGCAGCCGGTAGCTAATTCCACTCACTTACCCAGTGTTGTATTGCCCTGACCCAGGCCGTGTGCACGCACTCACTCACGAGCCCTATCCCAGCTAACGGCGGCGTGTGGCTAATTCAACTCCCTTACATGCCACCTACAGAGCACTCTTGTAAATCAGCCTTTAATCACTGGCAGCTAATCACTGGCTCTGGTTCTGCTCATTAAGAATGCACCGCTGCACTCACCCAGTCTGACCCGGCAGCCACCAGGGAGCTAGTGCTACCACTGGCTGCTGCTGGAGCTAGTGCTACCACTGGCTGCTGCTGGAGCTAGTGCTACCACTGGCTGCTGCTGGAGCTAGTGCTACCACTGGCTGCTGCTGGAGCTAGTGCTACCACTGGCTGCTGCTGGAGCTAGTGCTACCACTGGCTGCTGGAACTAGTGCTACCACTGGCTGCTGCTGGAGCTAGTGCTACCGCTGGCTGCTGCTGGAGCTAGTGCTACCACTGGCTGCTGCTGGAGCTAGTGCTACCACTGGCTGCTGCTGGAGCTAGTGCTACCACTGGCTGCTGGAGCTAGTGCTACCACTGGCTGCTGCTGGAGCTAGTTTTACCTCCGGCTGCTGCTGGAGCTAGTGCTACCACTGGCTGCTGCTGGAGCTGGTTCTACCACTGGCTGCTGCTGGAGCTAGTTCTACCACTGGCTGCTGCTGGAGCTAGTTCTACCACTGGCTGCTGCTGGAGCTAGTTCTACCACTGGCTGCTGCTGGAGCTAGTTCTACCACTGGCTGCTGCTGGAGCTAGTGCTACCACTGGCTGCTGCTGGAGCTAGTGCTACCACTGGCTGCTGGAGCTAGTGCTACCACTGGCTGCTGGAGCTAGTGCTACCACTGGCTGCTGGAGCTAGTGCTACCACTGGCTGCTGCTGGAGCTAGTGCTACCACTGGCTGCTGCTGGAGCTACCACTGGCTGCTGCTGGAGCTACCACTGGCTGCTGCTGGAGCTAGTGCTACCACTGGCTGCTGCTGGAGCTAGTGCTACCACTGGCTGCTGCTGGAGCTAGTGCTACCACTGGCTGCTGCTGGAGCTAGTGCTACCACTGGCTGCTGCTGGAGCTAGTGCTACCACTGGCTGCTGGAGCTAGTGCTACCACTGGCTGCTGCTGGAGCTAGTTCTACCACTGGCTGCTGCTGGAGCTAGTGCTACCACTGGCTGCTGCTGGAGCTAGTGCTACCACTGGCTTCTGCTGGAGCTAGTGCTACCACTGGCTGCTGGAGCTAGTGCTACCACTGGCTGCTGCTGGAGCTAGTGCTACCACTGGCTGCTGCTGGAGCTAGTGCTACCACTGGCTGCTGCTGGAGCTAGTGCTACCACTGGCTGCTGCTGGAGCTAGTGCTACCACTGGCTGCTGCTGGAGCTAGTGCTACCACTGGCTGCTGCTGGAGCTAGTTCTACCACTGGCTGCTGCTGGAGCTACTGCTACCAATGAATGCTGCTGGAGCTAGTGCTACCGCTGGCTGCTGCTGTAAATGTAGCAAATGTAAATGCAATAAATGTAAAGTTGTGTTCTTTGTTTCAAACTGGTTTGCTAAAGAGGCTAATGTAGCTAACACTAACAATGACTAGCCAATGAGAAACAGGAACGCTATAAGTGCTGCAAGGAATGGAATGACGTCACGTTCTCGCTAGAGCAGGTTAGACGTACCAGCGTAGGCCTACCATACAAATGGATAGCAACATTACTTTGTAAAGTATATTATAATCAGGGAATTTGAACGTGCAGTTACACTTTAATCCAGACAGGGGAGCTCTGCACTTCATTGAAGGAGATATAATTAGTGAATGATTGAGCAGGGACTAATTTATTCTGGTTAATTAAAAACAAACAAAGACATTCTAACCGTATTAGATCAAAAGAAAGATTTCTGCAACGTGAACATTACCTCTCCAGGGTCATTTCAATTTGAAGAGCAATTCTCCCTGAGCTAGGAGCCAACTCCTCCGGCGACAAAACACCCGCGGCTTGCCTTCCTCCAGGCATGGACTCTAACCAGCCTTAATTATGAACGGAAAGAAAGGCTGCATGAAAACTAGCCGGGCAGCGCTGTGGTGGAGCAGGGGGCTCGTGGGGGTGTGGTGGTCACCGCAGACGGCTCTGCTAGACTCAAACAACACGGACAACAGTGCCCCCTATGGGCCCGGAAGAGAAGGTCATCCAGCCCACAGAAACAAACACAGAGGGAGGGAGGGAGGTAAAAGGAGGCGCTTTAAGGTAATGTTCACCACTCGGATTAACTCGAAAAACTCTATTGAGGGTTCACTATCTGAAGGAGGAATAGACAATGTTTCCGTGTGGTTTTGCTAAGTTAGCAGATTTACATCACGAGAAACATCTTATCAATTGAATAAAGTGGGATAGTAAACACATTTAAAGCAACGCATGATAAAGCTCTCTCTCTCTCTCTCTCTCTCTGACCACTCTGCATGCGGTAGTGCCTGGCAACCCTTCTGGGGAGCTTGTGCCAAGCTCTATTAACATATTTGGGTTAGCCTCCTACAATCTGGCCCTTGCTGCCTGGCAGCAGCGAGGGAGCCTCGACACTCAGCAATAAAACACAATCTGTCTCCGTCTGCTGCTTGGGGAGAAGGCAAAGCAACAGGGGCCGCTTCCACTCCGGTCCCACTGCATCTCTCTCAGTGAACACACACACACACACACACACACACACACACACACACACACACACACACACACACACACACACACACACACACACACACACACACACACACACACACACACACACACACACACACACACACACACACAATATGTTTAGCTAAGCTATTACTTTCCCTTACATTATGTTCATGTTTGTGGATCCGGTGATAAACTCAAGTGTCGGCTGCTATGCTATTGCCACATCAATGCTGAACTAATGCTTAACCGACACACACCTATTCAGTGTTACACGGCCTGGAACGCTGAGCCGGACGTCTCCGAACACAACATGAAAGGTTGATGGAACACAACACATCACAGTTCCAATGCAGTGAGCTGAGCCTCGGAAACGCTCCGGAGCAGCGAGGGGTATTAAGGCGTTCCAGACCCAAAGCCGCTGAGCATGAAAGAAAGAGAAAGTGGAAAGTGTGTTTGTGTGCAAAGAGAGCGACATCAGAAGGGAGCGAAAGGAGAGAAGAGAGAGAGAGAGGAGAAAGAGAGAGAGAGGAGAAAGAGTGTGTGTGTGTGTGTGTGTGTGTGTGTGTGTGTGTGTGTGTGTGTGTGTGTGTGTGTGTGTGTGTGTGTGTGCAAAACCATTCAGGTTGAAAACCAAATTCCAGGGGAAAGCGCGGTCTGGGCTCAGCTCACTTATGCAGAGTCATCATAAACTCCAGAGCTGGGCGTTGAGCAAGAGTCCTCCACTGTGATGGAATCCCGCTTGCTTTGACACGAGCGCATCGCAGGAGAGTGGCGGGGACGCCCCCCAGCGAACAGAGAACCGGGCGCTGGTGAATGCTGGTGGGATTCTGCTGAGCCGTAAAATGGCAGACCCTTTATCAACTTTATTTTTTTCTTTTCTTGAGACAGAGAGAAGAGAGAGCGGCCCTAGGGGCCGATGGATCGCCAGCCGAGCCAGAGGACACACACTTCATCCCCCGCTGAGCAGGCACGAGGGCCGCATGGCAGTGTGTGAGGAGGGCCGTACTCCGGGACCCCTCTACCAGCGCAGAGCCGGAGCAGCGGTGAGGAGAGGGACGGCACCGATGGGACGGCCCTGCCTCATCCTGAATGATGATACAGGATGAGGCATTGTGCAACACTCTCCATAGTGCACCGTGTGTCATTTGATTGGATGAACAAACTGGGGCGAACTGCCTTTAAAAATGTAAGAGTTCTTCGAAAGAAAATGTCTCGTACTTCCACACAGACATACGCTGGCGTGCACACACATATGCACACACTGACACACAGAAACAAGCATCAGTATTCCCGGAGTCTAAGCTCTGTCTGATTTTGTCATTCCATGACAGTGTGTCTCCTGTCTTCTCTCCTCACTAAATCATTCATGTGTTCTCAGTTCTCTCTCTCCCCTCTCCTCCCCCCTCTCCCTCCTGCTCGACTCTGGCGATCTCCCCACAGTTAGTTTCCTCCTTGTTCCTCCTCAATGGGCTCTGTTCCATTCTCTCTCTATTATCTACAAATCACAACTGAAAGACTTTCAGGTCTCACTGTGGCTTCTCCCGGAGAGCAGTGCCGGCCAGACGGGCCTCGTCTCGTCTGAAGCCTCGTCTTCCTCAAAGAAATGTAAGCAGTGAACAGAAGCAGTGGAGGGTGAAGAGAGTGGACGGAGTGCTGCTGAGTACGTGGGTTAGGGTTAGGGTTAGGGTTAGGGTTAGGGTTAGGGTCCACTGCAGCGCAGAGCAGTGAGGGGACAAAGGTCTGCGAGTACAAAATAAAAAGCAACAATAGATCAATCTGTGAACACCTTAAAAGAAACCTTAAAACATACTTATTTAGCTCAACATTCTCTCACCCATTTAATTAATTTATTTATTTGTCGTTGTATTGTTAAGCATCTTTTATTGAAATTCTTTGCATGAACGGCGCTATATAAATAAATCTTGATTTGATACGACCTAGGAGTGAATTAGTGAATTAGCATGGCATTAATTAAGTAGAAGGTTTAGGGGTTTGGCTGCCTTCAGGCAGACTGTGGACATCAGGGATCGAACATGCGTACCTTTGGGCTGCGAGGGGACTGGGGACACCCTAAGTGTGGCACCATCCTTGGACCCGTTAGGAGAAGCTGGGGATCCTCATACAAAGCCCAAGCTGTTTCTTGATGTTTGTAATGACTAGGGTGCCTGCATCATATGATAATAGGATCTTCCTTCAGTTCCAGAGACACGGTGGGGATGTAGCTATACAAGCCCCCCTCCAAAAGAGAACAGAGTTTAATGGCCGCTCCATTACGATAGTGTTTCCACTTAACGTTCTTTGAACTTAAACGGTCAGCATACCGTCTGCTTTGTCCTTTTGTTCCAGTTCCTTGGCTGTGAATAGGGAACGGCCCAAACCCTCACTTTGTACTAAAGAATATACTTCATATCTCAAGGGAACCGCCTGAAAGATTTTGGCCCTACACCTTACGACAAGACAGAGAATGTATAGCAGAGAATAGTAAGAAAGTATTATTCTCTCGATATGTTTTATACTTTTTACTATTGGGTCATCAACTCAAATGTAGGTCAGCCTGATTATATAACCCTTATTTATATTGTTGTTAGCACAATCTGATAACTAGATAGCTTGCTCATGCGAGGTTCTCCTTATTTCTACCACAACCCAACAACCACCCCACCCCCCTCCACCCCCATACTGCCCCACAGGCCTCAGACCATAGATATAGATATTAACTAGATGCCATACGGCGGCGTCTACAACGTCACTCTAGGCCGCCATCTTACCACAGTAAAGCCTTCTGGTGGAGTCTGTTGTAGCGGACGTAAGTCAGTGATCTGCACAAACTCTCATCTCGCTGAAATCTTGACGGATTTACAAACGGTTTGGTTTCTTACAAACATTATTAACGTGGTTATAATTCTGGATGCTTGAACATGTTTAAATTGCAGATTTTCTCTTCGAAAAACGACGTAATCGTGCAGCTTAGTTGTGTATCACGGGTAGGCTACTAGCTACCCAGCAATTTGACATCGATGGGAGAGGCAGAAGTGCTATTTTCAATATAATTTAAGTTGAACATGATTAACCTGAAGTTGCACATGATTTCCAATCGGGTTTGTTTGTCTTACATTATGAATTCTACAGGAAATTGCTGACAAGTGAAGATGCCAGACTTTTGTGCAGCCTACGGATGCGTTAATCTGCGAACTCTCGAGACGAGAACCTGTGGGCTCTCGTTTCAGCGGCGCTAGTATGACATAATAGTATTGCTAGATTGTTGTTGACACAAGGCTTTTTAGAATATGTTTGTTAGCACAATCACTGAATGGAATTTTGGACACCTTTTTATTGTTTTTAGCGTGGTTAATCTTAAATACTGATTGAAAATGTTGACAATAATTAATATATCTGGGTAAATGTTACGTTTTCCCAAAGCCAGAGCGATGAGGATAAAGTGGGAAAGCTTCATGCCTTCAGTGTGCATATTGTAAATAGTTCTCTGCAAACCTATGGTGGCATCATGCCTTCAGTGTGCATATTGTATATAGTTCTCTGCAAACCTATGGTGGCATCATGCCTTCAGTGTGCATATTGTATATAGTTCTCTGCAAACCTATGGTGGCATCATGCCTTCAGTGTGCATATTGTATATAGTTCTCTGCAAACCTATGGTGGCATCATGCCTTCAGTGTGCATATTGTAAATAGTTCTCTGCAAACCTATGGAGGCATCATGCCTTCAGTTTGCATATTGTAAATAGTTCTCTGCAAACCTATGGAGGCATCATGCCTTCAGTTTGCATATTGTATATAGTTCTCTGCAAACCTATGGTGGCATCATGCCTTCAGTGTGCATATTGTAAATAGTTCTCTGCAAACCTATGGAGGCATCATGCCTTCAGTTTGCATATTGTATATAGTTCTCTGCAAACCTATGGTGGCATCATGCCTTCAGTATGTCTTGAACAGCCACAAAGGTTGCACATATTATATTCATATTTTATCGTATTTGTCTAAATGCATTCTTGACTGTAGATGGATTTGAGTGAAGTTACCAACACAATAGATTGCTGAGTTTTAGTAGTCCATATATTGATTTAACATAAATAACATGAATACCTTGTGCATGTGTGTATTTATTGCACCTATCTGTTCTGTTTAATGTTCATTTCATATGAAAACACATGGTTATATATAATTACATAAATACATCTCTGTACAGGGTGGGGATTTCAACATACAGCCTTTCTTGACGTATATTTGTAAAGTGAAAACTTGTACCTTTTTTAGAACATTATTCTATTTATCTTAGAACCTAACAATTATTCATAAGTATGTGGTGTCATACCTACATCTCTGACGTTTATAACAAACCAAACCGTTTGAAAATCGGTTGAAAATTGAGCAAGTTATGGTTATTTAAAAAGTACATGAATCACTACCAACACAATGTTATTGGTGAGCAGCTTACTGTGGTAAGATGGCCGCCAGTGGTGACGTTCGACTCCATTGGCCAGTCCGCGGACGAGGCATCTAGTTAATATCTATATCTATGGGACGAGGCATCTAGTTAATATATATCTATGGGACGAGGCATCTAGTTAATATATATCTATGGGACGAGGCATCTAGTTAATATATATCTATGGGACGAGGCATCTAGTTAATATATATCTATGGGACGAGGCATCTAGTTAATATCTATATCTATGGGACGAGGCATCTAGTTAATATCTATATCTATGGGACGAGGCATCTAGTTAATATATATCTATGGTGATGACAGAACCCCCCCCCCACCGCCCTAACCCTCTAACAGAACCACCCCCCCACTGCCCTAACCCTCTAACAGAACCACCCCCCCACTGCCCTAACCCTCTAACAGAACCACCCCCCCACCCCCCCACTGGCCTAACCCTCTAACAGAACCCCCCCCCCACCCCCCACTGCCCTAACCCTCTAACAGAACCACCCCCCCACCCCCCACCCCCCACTGCCCTAACCCTCTAACAGAACCACCCCCCCACCCCCCCACTGCCCTAACCCTCTAACAGAACCACCCCCCCCCCCCCCACTGCCCTAACCCTCTAACAGAACCACCCCCCCACCCCCCCACTGCCCTAACCCTCTAACAGAACCACCCCCCCACCCCCCCACTGCCCTAATCCTCTAACAGAACCACCCCCCCACCGCCCACTGCCCTAACCCTCTAACAGAACCACCCCCTCACTGCCCTAACCCTCTAACAGAACCACCCCCCCACCCCCCCACTGCCCTAACCCTCTAACAGAACCCCCCCCCCACCCCCCACTGCCCTAACCCTCTAACAGAGGTTCACTCGGTGCGTCCTGTATTCATGAGTCATCCTTTCTGGTCCCAGATTCAGTGAGGTCATCCTCTGGGCCAGACTCCCTTATTACCGTGAATTACAATCAGTGCCAAGGTCAAATACAGTGTTTCCATGACGGCGAGATGCAAACTAAATCAAACAGGAAACTACATTAAGTGCATACAGATGACCCCACAGCAGAAACAAATAACCAGAACAGATAACGTTGGAGCTTAGGGTTAGGGCTTAGGGCTCCCCGTCTCCCTAACCCTAAGCTCCAACGTTATCTGTTCTGGTTATTTGTTTCTGAGTGAGTATTAACCAAACATAAACCAACTTTTGCATTATATATTTTTTTTTATTAAGACCTTTAGTGGTCTTTACAACACACACACCCTAGTGATCTACACCCCACCCTCTTATCTTTCTACAAGCAAACATCATGATAAACGGATGCTATAGAGTGGCCTTTGATGTGGCCCTTTAAACTGGCCCACCATGGTATCTGATTATTGTTGGCTTAGGGCGGGTCTGAGCTGCTACACACAGGGCAATCCAGGCTAATTGGCTAACAGTCCTGCTGGATGCTGATGGTGTGCAGGGAAAGCTCAGCACTAATGTCATTTCATTTCCATTGTGTGTGTGTGTGTGTGTGTGTGTGTGTGTGTGTGTGTGTGTGTGTGTGTGTGTGTGTGTGTGTGTGTGTGTGTGTGTGTGTGTGTGTGTGTGCAGAAAAAAAAAGTCTGCATGCATGGTGTGTGTATTGAATGGTTTGTGTAGTAAGGTATTTGTTTGTGCATAAGTTTGTGTCCGAAAGCTGGCGACTTTGCTGTGTCTGTGTCGAGTTGTGTCCGTGTGTCTGTGTGTGTCTGTGTCAAGGTGTGTCTGTGTGTCTGTGTGTGTGTCTGTGTCAAGGTGTGTCTGTGTATAAATGCCATGTATACATGCTTGTGTTGCAAAGTCTGTGTGTGTACATGTGTATTTGTATACATGCATGTGCGTATACATGTGTGTGCAAGTGCGTGCGTGCGTATGTGTGAGCGTGCGTTCGTGTCTGCGTGTGCATGCACGTCTGCCACATCAACTGTAGCAGTACCAACGTGCGTGTGCAAGCCTTCCTGTGCGGGAGGGCGATGATGCACACACCACTTATTCAACCATGTCCCACAGGGCAGCGTGCCGTTGTCTCACATGCCACACTGTGTTGTCATTTAGAACGATTACCTTCCCGACAGCCAAACAGCCGGGCCATTTAGCACAAGCGTTAAACACGCCGGTGTAAACACCACCCACCCGCAGGCCCCCACCTCCCGTCCGTCCGTCTGAAGCACTAATAAGAGCCTTATTTCTATGAAACAAAAGGTTATTTCATAAGATTCTGTGTGTTGACGAGTGTTGTGGCGCGCTTCAACCGCCCAGACAGCCTAAGACGTCCAGAGGGCGGTTTATCACTCACTTGGGGAAAGGACACGTAAACCTTTGATCCGTTAAACCCTGAATGTTTTCGCACAACCACAGAAGAGGGGTTCGGACATGGATTCAACACACTGAGATTTGGGTATTATTTTATGTCTGTGTTTTGATTTTCCACAAGTTGGCGAGGATGAATGAGAATGAAGTAAGCAAGAGTGAATATGTGTTTAATCAGAACTACACCGATAGATGAAAAGTTCCAACTTGAAAGGCTGCCTACGCTTTCTGAATATCTGCTCTCCTGATCCAACGAAGGAATGACCTATATTAACATCCTGTTCACCCATATTAACATTCTGTTCCGGCATCAGGGAGGACGTTAACATGCTTACAACGTTTAATAAAAGGGCAGCAGTGTGGTTTTGACAGCTCCTCGATACAAAAAAAAAGACAAACTATGGCAATTTATTTTCTTTTTCTTTCTTCTCAAATCCAGTCGGGGATCAAGTCTCTCATTGAGCTGGCACTCTTGTCTGTAATAACGGATGTTTTGGGCGTCAAAGATACTGTACCGAACAAAACAAGCTCCCCGTTCCCTAACCCTAACCCCCTCCCAGCGTCGGAGCGCATGAGATCCCCTGGACAGCGTTCGGCCCCCCAACCCCCGCAGAGAACGGCAGCCAAGAGATCAAAAAACATCATCACCTCATCCCATCACTAAGGGAGGACGCCCGAGGGAGGGGTACTGACCCCGAGGGAGGGGTACTGACCCCGAGGGAGGGGGGGGTACTGACCCCGAGGGAGGGAGGGGTACTGACCCCGAGGGAGGGAGGGGTACTGACCCCGAGGGAGGGAGGGGTAATGACCCCGAGGGAGGGGTACTGACCCCGAGGGAGGGGTACTCACCCCGAGAGAGGGGGGGGGTACTGACCCCGAGGGAGGGGGGGGTACTGACCCCGAGGGAGGGGGGGGTACTGACCCCGAGGGAGGGAGGGGTACTGACCCCGAGGGAGGGGTACTGACCCCGAGGGAGGGGTAATGACCCTCATGTCGCCGCCAGCCCCTAGTGAAAGCACGGGGGCCGGCCGAGTGGGAGACGGCGATCAGACGGGGGCCGTCTGCCCAGCGTCACTCACTCGACAGAACAGAGAACCAGAGAGAGAGATATAGAGGAAGACGGACAGAACAGAGAACCACAGAGAGATATAGAGGAAGACGGACAGAACAGAGAACCACAGAGAGATATAGGGGAAGACGGACAGAACAGAGAACCACAGAGAGATATAGGGGAAGACGGACAGAACAGAGAACCACAGAGAGATATAGGGGAAGACGGACAGAACAGAGAACCACAGAGAGATATAGGGGAAGACGGACAGAACAGAGAACCACAGAGAGATATAGGGGAAGACGGACAGACAGGTAAACAGAGAACCACAGAGAGATATAGGGGGAGACGGACAGACAGGTAAACAGAGAACCACAGAGAGATATAGGGGGAGACGGACAGAACAGAGAACCACAGAGAGATATAGGGGGAGACGGACAGACAGGTAAACAGAGAACCACAGAGAGATATAGGGGGAGACGGACAGACAGGTAAACAGAGAACCACAGAGAGATATAGAGGAAGACGGACAGAACAGAGAACCACAGAGAGATATAGGGGAAGACGGACAGAACAGAGAACCACAGAGAGATATAGGGGAAGACGGAAAAAACAGAGAACCACAGAGAGATATAGGGGAAGACGGACAGAACAGAGAACCAGAGAGAGATATAGGGGAAGACGGACAGAACAGAGAACCAGAGAGAGATATAGAGGAAGACGGACAGAACAGAGAACCACAGAGAGATATAGAGGAAGACGGACAGAACAGAGAACCACAGAGAGATATAGAGGAAGACGGACAGAACAGAGAACCACAGAGAGATATAGGGGAAGACGGACAGAAAAGAGAACCAGAGAGAGATATAGGGGAAGACGGACAGAACAGAGAACCACAGAGAGATATAGGGGTAGATGGACAGAGAGGTAAACAGAGAACCACTGAGAGATATAGGGGGAGACGGACAGAACAGAGAACCACAGAGAGATATAGGGATAGACGGACAGACAGGTAAACAGAGAACCACAGAGAGATATAGGGGGAGACGGACAGACAGGTAAACAGAGAACCACAGAGAGATATAGGGGGAGACGGACAGACAGGTAAACAGAGAACCACAGAGAGATATAGGGGAAGATGGACAGAGAGAGAATTAGAAAAGGTTACAGCATTGAAGAGTAGGCAGTGGAGGCAGATCGAGAGTGAGACAGAATGAGAGAGCGAATATAGTATCGCCACTGATTCCAATCGATTTGATTCATTATTGATTTGGTACGGGATTTTTCAATTAAGTGACTGTTTTTGCTTGGTATTAAAGCAATGTTTAGTGAACTAATGCTGGAAAGGGTACAAGAAACCTGCATAATATGGTGCATAATTAAAAAATATCAATGTTAAAATTAAGAATTGATCCCAAAGTGAAATGAGAGTACTTTTTATTTACCATGACCAACACACCACAGCAGTTAAGACAGTATAGTGCAAGTTGAAGAACCAAAGGCCTGCCATTCGAGACTAACGGGTTTAAAGCTTCAAGCTTCCACAGGGAAAAGGCAAATATTAAAAGATCTATCTTTGTGCCTTGTAGCGATCCAGGTTTGATTCCCACCTGTGGTCCTATGACTTTTCTTCCTCTCTTCTCTGTTCTGTCCATAAAAAACATTGTACAAATGTGATAAGTTACCAATCTTTGATGAATGATCTGATCATTCACATGGGGATCAATTTGACTCAACCCCTAATCCCCTCACCACCGACTCACCCCCTCACCACCGACTCACCCCCTCAACCCCGACTCACGCCCTCCCCCCCGACTCACGCCCTCCCCCCCGACTCACGCCCTCACCCCCGACTCACCCCCTAAACCCCCGACTCACCCCCTAAACCCCCGACTCACCCCCGACTCCCCCCCTCACCACCGACTCACCCCCGACTCCCTCCCTCACCACCAACTCACCCCTAAACCCCCGACTCACCCCCTCACCACCGACACAACCCCTAAACCCCCGACTCACCCCCTCACCCCGACTCACCCCCTCACCCCCATCTCAGGCTTTAGACGCTCTGGGGTTGAGTTGCAAAACAAACATGCCTCATGCTCGTTTCCCATCGGCAGGGGGGAAATATGAACGCACACACAAACACACACACACACAAACACACACACAAACAAATGTATGACATGTAAATTTAGCCATTTAAAGTCAGAGAATTCTCAAAGCTTAACTACAAGACATTCTAAGAGCTTGATCAACAAAGTTTCCGAGTGCAAAGTAGCTCCAGGAATCAGAGCACAGCATTGGTTCTTTAATGTGATCCATGAGTGTTAGTCGAGGGCATAATGCCCACGTCTCAAGAGAAAGTGCACTCTAAATACAACATAACCGCTTAGAACAATGGCTGCATCTCACAGACAGGTCAGTGTATGAGATGTTAAGTGTGGATTGATTGAAAAGACATTTAAACAAGACAAAAAGAGGAGGTTGTATGGGCTGCTGTCTGTGTGTGCGATTGTGTATGTGAGTGTGTGTGTGTGTATGTCAGTATGTGTGTCTGAGTGCGTGTACGTGTGTAGAATACATTTGTACGTGTGCTTTGCCTCTCCTGCTCTCCCCCTCTCCCCCTCTCTGAATAAACAATGCACGAGCACACTCACATGTGGCTGTCAGTGTGGCTGTAGCTCGGCATGTAACAGAGTTTAGAATATACTAAACTCTGAATATACTAACCCTAACCCTATTAAATCCTAATTAGAAATGACAGATTCAGCTGCTGCTACATGGATCACCAGCCACCCTCTGAAACGCATCCAAACACGACCAACCTAACAACCAACCCAACGACCAACCCAACGCCCAACCCAACGACCAACCCAACGCCCAACCCAACGCCCAACCCAACGCCCAACCCAACGACCAACCCAACGCCCAACCCAACGCCCAACCCAACGACCAACCCAACGACCAACCCAACGACCAACCCAACGACCAACCCAACGCCCAACCCAACGACCAACCCAACGACCAACCCAACGACCAACGACCAACCCAACGACCAACCCAAGACCAACCCAAGACCAACCCAACGACCAACCCAACGACCAACCCAACGCCCAACCCAAGACCAACCTAACAACCAACCCAACGCCCAACCCAAGACCAACCCAACGACCAACCCAACGACCAACCCAACGACCAACCCAGTCTCTCCAACGCTCACTCCCGCTCCCTGCATCAGTTTCCCCAGTCCCACTTAACGGCCTCCAACAGAACCACAGACGGCCTCCAACAGCCTCCAACAGAACCACAGACGGCCTCCAACGGCCTCCAACAGAACCACAGACGGCCTCCAACAGCCTCCAACAGAATCACAGACGGCCTCCAACAGAACCACAGACGGACTCCAACAGCCTCCAACAGAACCACAGACGGCCTCCAACGGCCTCCAACAGAACCACAGACGGCCTCCAACAGCCTCCAACAGAATCACAGACGGCCTCCAACAGAACCACAGACGGACTCCAACGGCCTCCAACAGAACCACAGACGGCCTCCAACGGCCTCCAACAGAACCACAGACGGCCTCCAACGGCTCCAACAGAACCACAGACGGCCTCCAACGGCCTCCAACAGAACCACAGACGGCCTCCAACGGCCTCCAACAGAACCACAGCCAAGGGAATGTTCTGAAATGTTCACCGTGGTAACGACAAGGCAGAGGGCAAGGGATTGTTCCCAGACCCAGAGACCCCAAAATATTGAGAAATATAGTTAGCATAAATACATAAATACCAGTTAAAAGAGGGGGTTTCAGTGTCAACCACGCTGCTCCAGCTGCACAACTACACCAAGAATGTGTCCATTGGAGCTGCTGGAGGGTTATTGGACCGAATGAACACCTCACACACAGCGGCGGGGCGCGTTGATAAGGTCTGTAGAAACAATGGCGCTCTTGAACCGGCCTCAAAGACTCCTCACAGGTTATGTAGCTCTGCAGCTGCATTAATGTGGAAGAATCAAGCAAGGTCATTAGTTCAACTGCTTTTGAAAAGCCATTCCACAAACGGTTTAAAACAGAAGCGTCTACAGTGCTCAAACAGAAGGGGTTACGTATAGATCCTGTAGATCAGGCAGCCATCTGGTACCAGCCGTCAGGAAGCCCTTCCTCTATACAGCCTCTCACTGCAGACTATAAGTGGCTGTGCTGTGAGTGAGGCAGGCCTGCAGCCCCGTATGGGTCTTGGCTGTGGCACGAAGTCTCTCAGACAGGGGGAGGGAGGAGGGGGAGGAGGGGGAGGAGGGCCAAAGGGATGAGCAGCTCGCCCTCCATACTTGGCAGACCCTATCCTCCCTCCCCCCTTCCCTTCCATGTCAATGACTAGTCCATAAAGTGTGGTGCGTTCAGGCAACGCACTACATTCGGACGTCCCAAACACAGACCAGCTTTTGCATTATATTTATTATTTTATTTGGACCCATAATGGAGAGTGACTAAATAAATAAATTACCAAAAGTGAGAACCAAAAGAGCGAAAAAAAGTAGTATCAAAAGGAAAGAAACAAAGAACGATGGAAAAGGCCCTGGAAGCCTCAGTGAGAGGAAACATTTTGTAAATGAGAGCGTTGGGCTCTCGAGGCACAGCACACATACACGTAGAGCAGACTTGGTTTACTCAGGAAGTGTCACGAGGATGTGGTGATATCACTTGAGAGCAGAGCAAACTCTTGCTTTTATTGGAGCCATGGTCTCATGGATAGAAATAGGTCGGTTCTTATACTATGGTATGTTAAATAACGTTGGTTACGAAGGCCTCCTCATGTGCATGGTCCGACAAGTAATGTACATTCATAAATGATGATACACCTTTTAAATGCACTTGTTACAGCAGCTCAAGAGTCAAAAGTAGAGGAAACGATGTATTTACCGCAATAATGATGCACATGATAGAGGATGTCTTAGATGATTACACCAATTATCATCATATAAGCTAGCACACATTGACTCCTAACTGCTGAGGGTCGAGGGACGAGGGTTAGGGTCGAGGGTTAGGGTCGAGGGTTAGGGTCGAGGCCTAGGGTCATGGGTCGAGGCCTAGGGTCGAGGGACGAGGCCTAGGGTTGAGGGTTAGGGACGAGGCCTAGGATCGAGGGTTAGGGACGAGGGTTAGGGACGAGGCCTAGGGTCGAGGGGTTAGGGTAGAGTCCTAGGGTCAAGGTTTAGGGACGAGGCCTAGGGTCGAGGGTTAGGGACGAGGCCTAGGGACGAGGCCTAGGGTCGAGGGTTAGGGTCGAGGCCTAGGGTCGAGGGTCGAGGCCTAGGGTCGAGGGATGAGGCCTAGGGTTGAGGGTTAGGGACGAGGCCGAGGGTCGAGGGACGAGGCCTAGGGTCGAGGGTTAGGGACAAGGCCTAGGGTCGAGGGCTAGGGTCGAGGCCTAGGGTCGAGGGCTAGGGTCGAGGCCTAGGGTCGAGGGTAAGGGATGAGGCCGAGGGTCGAGGGACGAGGCCTAGGGACGAGGGTCGAGGGACGAGGCCTAGGGACAAGGGTCGAGGGACGAGGGACGAGGCCTAGGGTCGAGGGTTAGGGACGAGGCCTCTTGTTCAGAATGCTACGGCCAGACTGAGGATATTGAGGTCGTAACCCCGAATATTTGGTCTGGGAGTCAAACACCCAAACCGCGCCTATCCTCCTGTACTTTCCCAAACACGGTTTCCATATGTCAAAACACATGAAACCGTTTAGTTCTTTCAGTCTTACACAACGCTGTGTGTGCAATACACTCCCAGCGCCTTGGGAAACCAAGCCCCTCCCCCTGGCAGCTGCTACTGCCCAGTGCTGCGGAGAGCAGAGCCGTAGGACCAGGAACAACAGCCTCCGGCAGCGGCTTTAATGAACCCGTTCCACAGGGAGCTGCGTGGATATCGACGGCTGACGCGTGTGTAACACTGGTGTCGCTTAGAACTAGAAAAGGACGCTACTGGGCGGTCATAGGTCCGTGGGGAGTGGTGAAACCAAACAGAGATTAAAGACTGGAGACAGGGTTTATAATAACAAATCTGGCAGTTTGCTTTAATAAGAAAAGGTTAAATATTAAATAGATCAATAAATAGATAGGAAAATGAAATAAAATAAATAAATATTTGCAATAAAAATATACAAAAAATATTCTTGAGGTGATTATGAAAAGTAAAATACATCAAAATGTGTATATAATCAACTGTGTATACAAATATGTACACAAACAACAATCTTATGTATATGAACTGTGTATACAAATGTGTATGCAAACAAAAACAATCTAATATCTATCAAGCAATATTTTAATGTTCAATGTTCATGGTTCAATGTCCAACGGTCAAACCGTATTGATGAATCGGCTTGTAACCCTTTCCTTAGGCTCTTCGGGTCGTTGGATAAGCTCGCCATCAAAGTTTGGTTCAAGTGAAGTCCTCCGTTTGTGTGCGCTGTCCAGTGGCAACACAGAAGTGGTTCTAGGATATTTTCAGGGTTTTCAAAAAAACCTGACCAAAACAGTCTTTAGCAGTCGTTTTTTTCGATAGAGGCGAGGCTGTTGTGTAGACTCTCGATTTCAGATTGAAAACGACCAATAATAATATAATATAAATTATACAGTTTAGTTTTAGTTTCAGGTGCCTCTGATTTTGTTTCTGAATCACTTAACGGTTCTTGAAGCTCGTGTCTGCTACAGAAAGGCGTCTGAAAGGGGCAGTGACCTTATTGAAGGTATGGTGAAATAAACTTTTCTAGATATTTT
This sequence comes from Gadus chalcogrammus, assembly GCF_026213295.1. Lineage (NCBI taxonomy): Eukaryota > Metazoa > Chordata > Actinopteri > Gadiformes > Gadidae > Gadus > Gadus chalcogrammus. The sequence goes on along the minus strand of NC_079434.1, from coordinate 21,371,977 downwards.
AATATATTAAATTGTAAATGTATTTATTATAAAATAAGTTGTTATCTATTTTAATGTCTATACCATTTTATATATACCGTAATATTTAAGACTCAATTTCAGCTATGGCTTACATGTGCAAGCCTCAGACGGAGTGAGTTACTGCGGAGTCCGAGAGCGTCTCTGGGGTCCGGAGAGTATAACCTCCGTCCGTCCGTCCCTCCGTCCCTCCGTCCCTGCGTCCCTCCTCCATGCCAGTAAAACGGTTACGATGATGTAGATGGAGCACGCCTTTCACAGTGCTTCGTCCATCCAGGAGCCAGGTTGGCGTCGGGTTGATATGTTTTAGTACTTTGCTGTGCGAGTGACTGTAGGAGAGGCAGGGAGCAGGTATGTTGAGGGACTAGAGTTATTGTGCTCGCTGTAGTCGCTAGGTCGTGATTTAGGTTGTGGTGGCGAGGTGGAGGGGAGGGGGGGGGCTATTGGTGGTTATTTATGAATGGAGAAGTAATCATGCGTACGACAGCCAAGAGCAGCCAGGAAGTCTGAGGGGTGTAAAAGACTAAAAAGAAAAGAAAAGAAAAAACATTGCAGGAAACAAACAAACAAGATTCTCTCAGAGATTCTTGAGTCTCAGTATCTGAGTTATACAATCCAGGCACAACAAATAACTCATTTCAGCAGACAACAAAGGCAGATCTCTGTTCTCCTTTAAATGCTTCAGTGCTGCACACTAAACCACCTTCTTGTTGAATGAATTCAACAAGTCAACAAATGACAGCCTGATTTCCATTAAGCAGCACTGCTACCAAATGTTTGTTTTACAAGAGCAGTTATCCATTTCGAACCTGTGTCGTAAAGAGCACTAATAATACCAAGGAGCTATTGTGTATTTTAAAAGGGCTCGCTGGGAGCCCATTTTATTAGCCCACTCCTCCATTATGGAGGGAGGAGAGTGATGAAGTGATATAAAGTATTTACACTTCAACTAATCTGTGCATAAAACAACATCTGCTGAGTCATGCTACGAAGGCAGACCTCCGGCATCTTTACGGCCTGAGAACCGAATTTAATCAAGAACACGACAGCGGCGCTTTGATGCTCTGCTTCATTCGAATGTCCCACAGCCAGGGAGGGGAAAGGGGGGGGGGGGAGAGGGGGCGGGGGAGAGGGGGGAGGGGGGGGGGGGGAGAGGGGGAAGGGGGGGAGGGGAAAGGGGGCGGGGGAGGGGAAAGGGGGGAGGGCCATCCCGCCACACTTGACCCCCCCCCATAAAGGGGTGCCGCTGATACATGCCTGTTGCTGTCTGCGTTGCCGTGAGACCAAAGGCCTTTGCTTCCAGCGTCCTGCGAGGGTCGGGTGGGGGGGGGGGGGGGGGCAGCAGACCATCAGAGGGTAGTGTTGGGGTTGGGGGGGGGGGGGGGGCAGCAGACCATCAGAGGGTGGTGTTGGGGTTGGGGAGGGGGGGGGGCAGCAGACCATCAGAGGGTGGTGTTGGGGTTGGGGGGGGGGGGGGGGCAGCAGACCATCAGAGGGTGGTGTTGGGGTTGGGGAGGGGGGGGGGCAGCAGACCATCAGAGGGTGGTGTTGGGGTTGGGGAGGGGGGGGGCAGCAGACTATCAGAGGGTGGTGTTGGGGTTGGGGAGGGGGGGGGCAGCAGACCATCAGAGGGTGGTGTTGGGGTTGGGGAGGGGGGGGGCAGCAGACAGACCATCAGAGGGTGGTGTTGGGGTTGGGGAGGGGGGGGGCAGCAGACCATCAGAGGGTGGTGTTGGGGTTGGGGAGGGGGGGGGGCAGCAGACCATCAGAGGGTGGTGTTGGGGTTGGGGAGGGGGGGGGGCAGCAGACAGACCATCAGAGGGTGGTGTTGGGGTTGGGGAGGGGGGGGAGGGGGGGGGGCAGGATCTGCCGAATCCGTAGGGAGCTGTCAATCAGACGGAAGGCTTTGACCCCGTCGGTCAGAGCTCTGGAGCCGTCCTCCGAACTTAACGACGTAAAATCGAAACTGATGAATTAAAGAATAAAGTAAAAGAAGGTGCGTGCGTGGCCGTGTTCCCCTTCTGGTGAGCAACCGCTGTTACAACGTGAACCTCGTGGTGGCGCTCTCTGCGGTGGGGGAGTAACGGCTGCTCTGACGGGTATATCTGTTGTTACTCCTACTACACTACAACGACCACGGGGTCAGAGCTGAGCGCCTCTCGGAACAACATCAACCTCTGTCTTTAAGAAGTCATTCCATAGTGGTCGGTCATGCGACATAGACATAAATCTGTAAGCATTTTGAGTTTCGAGAGAGCGAGAGCGCCGTAGCATACACGGGATGCTAAGTGAGTTCTACACGTTCCTGATACAGAACTAAACTACTGGACCATCAAACACAAGACACCATGGAACACAAAGCTTTCACTATTTCATCCTGGAATATACAAGGCCTGAGGTCGACTGCCTTCGGTCTGAAAAGCAGATACCTAGACTTCATCAAGGAAATCCGAAATACAGACATTGTCATCCTCCCAGAGACCTGGTGTAGAGGAGATGGTCCCACTGGCTGCCCTCTAAACTACAGAGAGCTGGTGTAGAGGAGATGGTCCCACTGGCTGCCCTCTAAACTACAGAGACCTGGTGTAGAGGAGATGGTCCCACTGGCTGCCCTCTAAACTACAGAGAGCTGGTGTAGAGGAGATGGTCCCACTGGCTGCCCTCTAAACTACAGAGACCTGGTGTAGAGGAGATGGTCCCACTGGCTGCCCTCTAAACTACAGAGACCTGGTGTAGAGGAGATGGTCCCACTGGCTGCCCTCTAAACTACAGAGACCTGGTGTAGAGGAGATGGTCCCACTGGCTGCCCTCTAAACTACAGAGACCTGGTGTAGAGGAGATGGTCCCACTGGCTGCCCTCTAAACTACAGAGACCTGGTGTAGAGGAGATGGTCCCACTGGCTGCCCTCTAAACTACAGAGAGCTGGTGTAGAGGAGATGGACCCACTGGCTGCCCTCTAAACTACAGAGACCTGGTGTAGAGGAGATGGTCCCGCTGGCTGCCCTCTAAACTACAGAGAGCTGGTGTAGAGGAGATGGACCCACTGGCTGCCCTCTAAACTACAGAGACCTGGTGTAGAGGAGATGGACCCACTGGCTGCCCTCTAAACTACAGAGAGCTGGTGGTACCATCCACCAAACTACCAGGGGTGAAACAAGGAAGAGAATCCGGAGGTATTTTAATTTGGTACAAATCCAAACTCACCATCTCTGTTAAATTAATCAAAACCGGGCAATTCTACATCTGGTTAGAGATAGACAAGGGACTTACCGCATCAGCAGAAAACATCCTCCTGTGTGCAACATATATCCCACCACCAGAGTCCCCATACTACAACGAGGAGAGCTCCTCTGTACTAGAGGAGGAGATCAACCACTTCCAGGCCCAGGTCATATTCTAATGTGTGGTGACCTCAACGCCAGGACGGGACAGGGGCCTGACCCCATCAGCACACTGGGAGATAAACACCTACCAGGAGACGGGACAGGGGCCTGACACCATCAACACACTGGGAGATAAACACCTACCAGGAGACGGGACAGGGGCCTGACACCATCAACACACTGGGAGATAAACACCTACCAGGAGACGGGACAGGGGCCTGACACCATCAACACACTGGGAGATAAACACCTACCAGGAGACGGGACAGGGGCCTGACACCATCAACACACTGGGAGATAAACACCTACCAGGAGACGGGACAGGGGCCTGACCCCATCAACACACTGGGAGATAAACACCTACCAGGAGACGGGACAGGGGCCTGACACCATCAACACACTGGGAGATAAACACCTACCAGGAGACGGGACAGGGGCCTGACACCATCAACACACTGGGAGATAAACACCTACCAGGAGACGGGACAGGGGCCTGACACCATCAACACACTGGGAGATAAACACCTACCAGGAGACGGGACCATCGCCTCCCCAAAGTGTCCTGCCAGACGTAACAAACATGGACCACAACTATTCCAGCTGTGCCGCACCCAGGGACTGTACATCGTCAACGGTAGATCCCGCGGAGACCCCTATGGAAGGTACACCTACCGCTCATCTCGGCAGTAGTACTGTAGATTATTTGATCACAGACCTTAGCCCTGGGTCTCCCAGAGCTTTCACAGTCAGCCCCTTAACACCACTATCAGACCACAGCACAATCACAGCCTACCTACAGAGACCAACACCTAACCAAGAGGCATTAAAACCAAACAAACTACACACTATAAACAAATGCAATAGATGGAAGGAGAGCAGGGTCAAAACATATCAGAACACCATAAAGCAAAATCACATTCAGACACTAGATAACATCCTAAACCAAAACTTTCAGTGCAACAACGAAGGGATCAACATGGCAGTAGAAAGCCTTAACAACATATTTCACATCCCAGCCTTACAATCAAACCTGAAGATCTCAAACAGTCAAACTAAGAACAAAAACAACATTAACGGTTCGACGACGAATGCAAAAACACTAGGAAAACATTGAGAAACCTGTCAAATCAGAAACATAGGGACCCAGACAACAACAATATCGTCTCAATTATTATGAGCCCTTAAAACAATGCAGAAACACAATAAGAAGAAAAAGGGACCAACATGCTAGGAACCAGATAAACCAAATTGAGGCTCAAACCATTTCTGGGAAAATCGGAACAAACTTAAACAAAAACGGGAAGAATTAAGCATTCAAAATGGAGATTTATGGGTAAATCACTTCTCCAATCTCTTTGGCCCCATTGTAGAGAACAAAGAACAAACACATATACAAGATAAATTACAAACACTAGAATCAGTTATTAAAGATTATCAGAGCACAAAATGAGTTATGACTCTTAAACTAAAAAAGGCATGTGGTGTTGATGGCATTCTAAACAAAATGATTAAATATACAGATCTCAAATTCCAATTGGCAATTCTAAAACTGAATAACACTGTTCTTAGCTCTGGGTTCTTCCCCAATGATTGGAACCAAGGAATGATTAGCCCAATCCACAAAAGTGGAGATAAATTTGACCCTAATAACTACAGAGAAGTCTGCGTCAACAGCAACCTCGGTAATACATATCGCAGACATTTTAACTTCCTGACTGACAATAATGCCATAAGCAAAAACCAGATCGGTTCCGTACCAAATTATCGTACAACAGACCATATATTCACATTAAGCACCCTCATTGACCACCAAATAAAACAAAACAAAAGCAAACTATTCTCCTGCTTTGTAGACTTCTTTCAACAAAGCCAGGAGACAGGGATGCAGCTTGAGTCCAACCCTGTTCAACATATACATTACCAACTAGCAAGGACATTGAACAGTCTGCAGCCCCCGGCATAACACTGGTTGACGCCGAAATCAAATGTCTGCTGTTTGTAGATGACCTGGTGCTGCTGTCCCCAACCAAAGAAGGCCTACAGCAGCACCTAGATCTTCTGCAGAGCTTCTCTCAACCCTGGGCCCTTACAGTAAAACCAAAATAATGATATTTGAAAAAAAGACCCAGCCTCAACAAATACACATTCCACCTAGACAATAGTCCTTTTTCCATCAAAAAGATAATGCGCTTTAAAATGATGCGCATCAAAAGTTAGTGCGACATATGTGATGGAAAAAGGGTTATATCGCTCTAACGCCGATTTTGTCGCACTAAGTTAATTCGCTCTGCAGAGGTGGTTTTGGGAAAGTTCTAGCGACATAAAAGTAATGGAAAACGGCTGAAGCGATATAGAATGTCGCGCATGCGCATTGTTGATGGAAAATCATCTAGCGGGTCAGAAAAATGCGCTTCAACACGGGGCATTGTGACACAATTTAAATTCGCTATAATCATTCTGTCGATGGAAAACCGTTTAGGCGCTTCTTATGTCGCTACAAATTAATTCGCTTTAAGAGTTAATTCGCTTGAAAATCTGATGGAAAAAGGACTACTGTTACTGTATGTTTATGCCTACCTCGGCATAAACATGAACGCCACAGGAAATTTCAACGAAGCTGTTAATGACCTGAGAGACAAGGGAAGGAGGGCATTTTATGCCATAAAAATAAATATCAAACGAGACATCCCAATTAAGAGAGCCCATTGTGCTCTACGACTGTGAAGTCTGGAGCCCACTCACCAACCAAGATTTTATAAAATGGGACCAACATCAAATTGAAACTCTTCATAGAGAATTCTGCAAATCAATACTAAAAGTCCAAAGAAAAACACCAAATAATGCCTGCAGAGCTGAATTACGACGATATCCAATCATTCAATTTAGAAGAGAGCCCTAAAATGTTAAAACCACCTTAAGGAAAGCGACAGAAACACACTCCCCTCAAGGCTCTTACCCACAGAGAGTTACACTCAGAAAAGTGTCCCCTTAGCCAGCTTGTCCTGGGAATCTGTCCAACACACAACAACCAACACATCAGGCAAAACCAAATTATAAGAAAACAAAAGGAAAAGTATATGGCACATTGGAAAGAGTCCACCAAAAACCAGAGTAAATTGGCATGCTATTTGTCCCTTAACAGAATACCTGACTACCGTGACCGACCCAAAACTGAGGAAATCCTTGTCCAGATACAGACTCAGCGAACACAGCCTGGCCATCGAGAAGGGACGCCACAGACAGACCTGGCTCCCTAGAGTAGACAGACTGTGCTCCCACTGCACACACAACCAAATAGAGACAGAACTGCACTTCCTGACTTCCTGCCAGTCATACGAAGACATCAGGAATACACACTTCCCACGGATTACAAAGGCATGCAAGGACTTTAAAGACACTCCAGATGCTCACAAACTGCCATACCTGTTGGTAGAAATACAACAATGTGCGAACGCAGCAGCAAGATTCATCACCCGTAGTGATGAGAGAAGGACCTCAAACTCCCCATGGACTCATCCCCCTGGACTCACTCTTCACACAATCATTGCACTAATCCTCCATAATGTAAATACTGTGTATTTAGAGTGTGTCTTTAACTTATCTGTTTATACGAGATACTGTAATTTTTATAATATCGCACATTTTACTTTTTTAAGTACTTTTATAGCATTACATTTGATATGTACAGATATTTTGTATTTAACGATTCATACTTATTATTAATATAATATATACCTTACCTTTGTACTTTTTATTATGCTGTTTATTTTATTGTTCACATGCTTTGGCAATGCAAATGTATATTTCTCCTGCCAATGAAGCTTTTTTGAATTTGAGAGAAGAGAGTGAGAGAGAGAGAGAGAGAGTGAGAGTGAGAGTGAGAGTGAGAGTGAGAGAGAGAGAGTGAGACAACAGCCATCCGCTCACCTCAGCCTCTCCTCTTCCGTCTGCCGCAGCCTCATGTCTCGCTGCACCACCTTCAGCACGTGCTCGGCCTCCTGGTCGGTTAGCCCTGACAGGTCCAGCCTACGGCCCATCCCCCCTGGCCTCGCCACGGCGACCGGAGGAGGAGGAGGAGGAGGAGGAGGAGGAGGCGGAGGAGGAGGAGGAGGCGGCACGGGCAGCAGTGCTGTTCGGGCGGCCGACACTGGGAGAACCCTGGAGAGAGAAACAGAGAGACGAGTGAGATTAGATTGATGGTGTGTGTGTGTGTGTGTGTGTGTGTGTTGTTTTTGCTGAGAATATAAAGGAGTGGAATTAGAACGCAGCATTAGTGAACCAACACACAATCATCTCCATACACGCACATATACAGTACATGCATGCTCATGGAAGGGGCTGGAGGGAAGGGGTCCCTTCACTAATGGGTTAGTGTTTGTGAAGAGTGGTGGTGCATTCCGATGACTCACTGCCTCTCATTGATCAACAGGCTCTGCGGTGGACTCATTTGTGTACCAATTGAATACGAGTATTGACTCATGTATTTTCAATGTCTGCAACTTTCATTTATTTTATCTAAATTAGGAAACATTTTTAAAAATATATTCAAATTTTGAATCCCAAACTAATAAATTCCCATTCTGTTTTCAAAGTATAATGTTGAAATGTATTAATGGAGGCGTTAACATTTCCATTTACCAAATTCAATGACTTCTACATTTCAAATCATTATGGCAGTGCTTCAAAGGAAGTATAACTTATCTGGTTTCGAGTACTGATTGTTTTCAAAGACCAAGCGGCATTGAAAAGTGATTTTCTACAAAAGCAGGTGGTTAAAATGCGTTCAACCTTTCAAAGGCAGCATGCATGGCTTTAAGAGAGCATTACTTCTGCAATCATTAGATTTGAATAATACTGTTTTTAGATCAGTCCCAAACAGTGCACCTTCTCACTCACATCTCAATGGATTGATATTCCTGCTGCCACTGCTCTGCTGCTGGAAGAGGAAGCTGACCTTTGCTGCTGAGGAAACACACTTAATGATGCCAGCCATGCATGGAGGAGTACTGGCTGCTTGGCTTTCATTCTTTCTTCCTTGCCTTTGACTGCAGCGGGTTGGTGATCACGGGCACTAATGCAACGCGGCGAGGTAAACCCCATGTACTGTAAAGCCCCTGGGCACTGCAATTAGTCAGAGCATCTTTTTATAGCCAGCCAAAGCCAAGGACAGGAATGGTGTGTGTTTGTGTGTATAATGTAATAGAGTGTGTGCGTGTGCGTGTGTGTATATAATGTTATAGAGTGTGTGTTTGTGTGTGTGTGTGTTTAATGTTATAGTGTGTGTGTGCATATATATAAAGTGAAAAGCCTGTGTGTATGTCTATGTGTGGTGTGTGCGTGTGTTTGTCTAGTACAGATCTATTAGGCGAGTCATATAGGTCAGGGGACAGTGGCTCTTGCCAATCACAGGAGGGATGTTCTGTCCTGATTTAGGTCTCATCACAAAACACAAATGTGTACATTTATTCAGGATATTGTAGCGGGCCAGTGGGTGTGGGGTTTCCACAACACCAAGTTGAACAATAAACCCACAGAACACAGAGAGCAGTCCCAACTCAGGGTGGTTCATTTACCGTGTCAATAAAAACCACCAGTGTGGGAAAAAGGTCATCCACCTCCAGTCAGGGTCCAATCCGTAGTGGTTCAGTCCTCCCATACGATCCCACAGATGCTGTCTGTAGACGGCTAGCCCTAGCCCTAGCTCTCCCATGTGGTAGCCTGCTCTCCCCTTTCACCCCAAGCACTCCTGCTTAACGATGCTCAGGCTTGCATCGTTACAGGGAGGAAGTCCAGGTAAGGCTTGGGGGGGAGCCAGCAGGTTGCCAGATATCTCCCCTCACTCCTCCCTACCAACAGTAACCATGCGTTTTACCTCTAAATAGTTCAACATGTTTTCTGCTTGTCACCAGCTTCATGGTTCAACTGCAAAAAGGGGGAGTGGCCTCAATAGACACCACTCACCTGAAGATGAATGTTGGGCCAAACCAAGTCTATGAGGGGCATACCAACCTTCTGTAGCCTTTGTGGCCTAACCCTAACCCTAACCCTATGTTTGTGGCTATATCGTAATTTGCCAGATCAATATTGTAAATAAGAAACTGTTCTTAATGTTTTATCTGGAAAAATAAAGGTTAAATAAAAAAATAAAATAAAAAAATGTGCAGGCCTCCCCTTGTTGTTGTTGTTGTTGTTGTTGTTGTTGTATGTTTGTGTTGGTTCGGCCTCTGTGTATAAATCCACCACGTTTACGTTTGTAGGCTTTGTGTCTGTAAAGCCATGAGAGAAAAGTATATGAATTGGGAAAGCACAGGATTAACAAGCATAGAAAGTGATTATGAATTCTGTGATTCTTAAATCGGCACCGCGATCGTGTAACCAGACAAGAGAGATCCTCGGAAGGAAAATGAAAGTCAATACTAAGCTAGTGAGACTAACCCTAACCCTAATACTAAGCTAGTGAGACTAACCCTAACCCTAACCCTACGATTTAGGAACACGTTTGATATATCCAACGAACACTACGCATTTATCCACTTCTACTTCATCAGATCACACACACCGCTGCGCGTCATGTAGCATTTGTGGCTGCTCGGGTCAGAGAGAAGAGATTGGCCTCAGGACAAGAGTGTATCTGAAGGCTCCGGAGGCCAGCCGCACTCAGGCGCTAAATGAACTGCTTGTTGTAGACACAAATCTTACCGGACCTGCGTCATAGCTAGGAGGCATGGGCCTGTGTGTGCGTGTGTGTCGCCAGTTCGAAACTAAATTTTTGGTAATTGGCCGAGAATGGGGAATAACCCTGCAAGGACGCTGATCCTAACTGGTCCTGACGAGGGTTGGTTGGTTTGAATGTTGCTGAACTGGAGGCACTAGATCACAATACATGGGTCACGATACAATTTGCATAACGATACAATGTGATACGATACAAATTGCGCAGCCTTGCAATATTCCTACGTAATTTATGCATTAACATAGAGATGAAAATGCAACTTGCTCTGTACCATCTCATACCATTTGTATGACCATTTATACAAAAGTACGTTGAGGGTGACCATCTTCAAGGAAGTCATTGGATAATTATAGTGTCATTTGTATTTGCTTGATACATGATTAATAATTGAGCAAGATTGATAACTGCAAAGATGACACGGAAAATCGTGAAGCTTTCCATATAAAAAATATAAATACTTTGTAGCATTGTCTCGATATAATATTGAGTGCAGAATATCGCTCCCAATTTCCCCAACCGCAAACTAGAGTGTGGTGTAGTTTGCTACAGATCTTAGAAAAGTTATTTTCTTACTGGTCACGTGTCTATACTATTGCATGCATGTCCACTGACAACAGACAACGGACAACTTGTACATCTGAAGGGGGATATCAGGCCTTGCATGGTGGTTCCTGAATTGGTAGTTTGTACTGGGATCTATTTTGTCGCGTATGAACATGCTTAAGGGCACAAGGGAAGCATGGGTGTGTGTCTCCTTTGGATGACCGACCTGCTGAGAGAAGTGGACTGGAAAGGATCTTAAATCTCTTAGTAAATTAAAAGTTATATCAATTAAGGTAAGCCTGGCGTAGCTCTTCTGTCCCCGGAGAATGATCTCCCCCCTGGAGCAGATTATAACAAACCACAGCGGGACTGGAGAGTCTTAAGGCAAATCTAACTCGAAAGAAGGGTCTGAAATTGTAATACTCTCTACTGATCTTTTTATATTGACCTATATTACGGAAACATGTTTCAGACAGAGACACTATTAATCAATTTGGAGATTTTCTTATAGTATTAAAGTATCAGCAGACCTGTCACTCGGTGTTTAAGACCGCAGCCAGTAATACTTGTTACACAGTTAATACCAAGCCGGTCCGTACCCAACAGAGCATTGGCAGAGGAGAACATTTGAGATGAAAACACAGATGATATGCTAGGGGAGACACACCAGTATTCTCTCCCTCTCACAAACATAAACATACTCTCACATACATACAGACACACATCCTCTCTCTCTCACACACATACAAACACACACACACACCCCGCACACAAACACACACCCACACCCCCCCCCCCCCCCCCACACACACACACACACACACACACACACACCCCGCACACAAACACACACCCACACCCCCCTCCACGTACCCACACAAACACTCATGCACTCTCACACTCACAAGCGTAAGTGTTAAACCAGAACAGATGTTAATTTAAATCCAGATGAAGCTCTGACTGACTCACTGTGCATGTGACATGCTGCAGGAAACCAAGAGTCTTGAATGAGACGTGATTCATTGTTGGTGACTAGATAGAAATACTACAATACAACTTTATAAGTAGAAGAATATTAATAGAGCTCGCTATTTGTTATTGTTAATCTATCTCACCTTAGTTTCTGCACAGGGATGAATGAAGTTAAGTATCCATTAATCCATCAATATTTTATCTGTCTATCTATCAATACATCTATCATTGATAGATGTATAGGTCACTCTATTCATTGTTGACCATTCAAACATAACAATGTTAAATAATTACTTAATGAGGCACAGGTATAGAACCATGACCGGAACACTATAAAGTAATATCTTTGCCTATCAACAGGTGTACAGAAAACAATTTGGTCAAATAAGACAAGGTTACCAGAAGAGCACCACACCATCAAAGGTGTATCTCATGAATCCAAGAGTTTGTGCATGGCTGAAAAAGGATTAGGGTAGAGTAGAGTAGGGTATGCCAAATAAATAATGACTGTGTCTTGCATTCCCCTGGGTTAAATCCCAACATTGCACTTGCGATTATGAAGCCCACTCCCACACATTCAACAAAGCATGCATGGCTCAGAGATCAGGGAAGGAACCAACCGACCGATGAATAGATTTCAAGGAAACGTGCACAGTTTATTATTCAGTTTCATTGTTCTACATGTTGGATTTTGCTTACAGACCTAAATCCAATTGTAAAAAGATAGCACAATGTATGGAAATCAGAGAGGTGTTTTGTGATGTTATTTTCACAATTTTCAAATGCACCTATTTTTCTCACCCATGTAGCCAACACTTTCTCATCGTTTTCCCCCGTGGCAAAATGAATTGCAATGTGCCTTTACACTTTTGCCACGTAGCGGTGAAGCTATTGTTGTGAGGAGGTTCGACAGCAGCCCTGTTAACTGTCACAGCCGCCCATTCTTGCTGTTTGACATCTATCGATAAAGATCTGCGCAATGCATCGCTGATAGCTGATCGAAATCAACGAAACGAGCTTTTATTCTGTAAAGACGTTGGCACACATGCGAGCAGCATATGTTTTGGACACGTTTCGGTCGGTGGAGGAAACGCAGAGAGAGAGCTGCGGGCGGACACCTGTGTACTGTGTGATCCAGTGACCGTCATATGCAACAGTCGCCATCCCGAACCCTTTGTCTCTTGCATCATGAACGAATGATGAAAAAACATTGGTGTGATGAAGATGAAAAGTTAAATGTTGAAATCACTTACAGAGGATCAGATGGAACTGGATGACCGCCAGTGATGCTGCAGTCTCGTGGAATAACGCTATCCCTCACAATAAAGAGCGACGGGGCAGATGATGATGCTGCTGGCTATGGGAGCGCAAACTTCCTCGAACACCTGTCTGTCTTTGCGTGACGCTCGCTACTGTGTGCGGGATTTTTTCCATCCCCCTACCCCCCCTCCCCTCTCCCGTTATTCTCCCTTCAAAGAAAAGCAAAGCCCAGGCACCGTGGAGTCACGAGGTTTGTATCACGGCTGAGGATGGCGCAACGGCATCGAGGCGAGGGAATTAACAACAACTTTAGTTTCTCAACGTGTTTGCATGACACACACACACACACACACACACACACACACACACACACACACACACACACACACACACACACACACACACACACACACACACACACACACACACACACACACACACACGTTCGAGTTTTAACATGGTCAGCCAAAACAAACACATCGGGACATATCCACGCGTCATTGAGCATGACTCGCCTTGTTTCCCCCTCCCCTGTGCACAGGCAACAATTTGCAGCAAGGCTGTTGATCCCATCTTATTTTACTCTATCGGCACCTGAATCGGCACCTGAATGAGCCAATCACAACGCTCCAAAATGACATTGCATGTCTGCTGGACACGCCTGCTGTTGGTTGGCTTAGCGGCGTATGGAAGACAACCTCGCCTCCTCATCGAGTCTGCCGGTTCATTCTTAAAGTCGTCTCTCTAGTAGGGATAACCCGGCAGGCGAGGGGTGGGATCCAGATGCATCGTTTATTCGAAGACTCCCCGCTTTTTGTTATCGCGTCAGATATGGTAGCATTCAAACGGAAAGGGATTGATGTCAGTGTTAACCGTGGTTTATGTAAAGCGATTGCTTCTTCAGCAACAAAAGCACAATGCGAGTTATATTTGGAGGAAGTGGACCAAAGACTGTGAGATGCGATTGCCAGTGGGGCAGGGCTCCATAATGACTTGACGTGTGAGCAGGCCCGGTTCCAGAACAGAATGCCTTGGGGTGCATCTGAGATTACAGGGGGTGCACCAGTACTATACTAAAACCAGCTACCCAGCTTCAGTTCAGAATTCGCTTTTTACACACAGGCTTTTCCTACCATAGACAAGCACTTCTGCGTAGTTCTACTGACATGTTGGGACAACAAACAATTACTGTGCTTAAAAGATGGTATCATATCATGTCTTGTGATGTGGAGAACATTTCAGCTGCAACATTAGCTTATTGATATCTTAGATAGCTTTGAATATGAGATTTTTGAGGTGTAAAAATGAACAGAATTCTACACAAAAAAAACAACATGTGACTGCAATTCAAAAATAACGATTATTTTTTTATAAATTGTGGCAGGATATTTGACATAACAAATAATTGTACATTGCCACTTATAAATAAAACAGATTTTAGCTGAACAAGGAAAGAACACTTTCAGACTTTGAACTTTGAACAAAAAGTAATCAGTATAATACTCTTAAAGTTAACACGATTGTAAATAAATGCAATAAAAAGAAATATGGGTTCCTATGAACATAATACATTTAATACATGTATTGGATATCCAACGGATATAGAGTGGCGAAGTCACGCCCCTTCCGGTAGAGCTCATGGGACCTATGAGATCGAAAAATACGAATGGGTGTCAATGGAGAGAAAATAATTATTTTCTGGTCCCAGTCTTTATATGCCCTGGATTACACATATGTTGTTTGTGGATTTAAATGATAATTTTTCATGCAAAGAAAACTAAAAAATTTCGAGAAGAAGTTTGAAAATGTTTGGTTTTATGTGAGGCCGCTTTGTGAACTACAGCTCTTCGCTGCTCTCTACGCATATGATATACATCACCACACCCGCACTTGGAACTCGGCACAGAGATGGCACATAGGAGATGGCACATAACTAAAGCTCTCCACATGCCCCGATTTATAGTGGTTTTCACCTCTTTCTATGCTTTTATCCTCGCCTTGAAAAAAAGTGGTGAAGTGGAGCAGAGAGATCGCCATCTCTGTGCCGAGTTCCAAGTGCGGGTGTGGTGACGTATATCATATACGTTGAGAGCAGCGAAGAGCTGTAGTTCACAAAGCGGCCTCACATAAAACCTAAAATTATCAAACTTCTTCACAATTTTTTTTTGATTTCTTTGCATGAAAAATGATCATTTAAATCCACAAACAACATATGTGTAATCCAGGGCATATAAAGACTGGGACCAGAAATAATTATTTTCTCTCCATTGACACCCATTCATATTTTTCGATCTCATAGGTCCCATGAGCTCTACCGGAAGGGGCGTGACTTCGCCACTGAAGTTCAACGTCACTACCGTGCGCACCATAGATATACTATATGGGTGCGTGCATTTTGCACACGATGCCGGCCGGCGGCCAATCACAGCAGCGCTGATATAGAGCGACAACATTGCGACCTCGAGTGTGATATTGCTTTATACAACAGTTATTCTAGTAAAATGTACTGTTAATAATAATAATTGACAATAGATTTTGATTTGTTTGTTTATTTAATCATATAAACGAATGAAATTGCTTCCGGCAACAAAAATAGATCCCCACTGAGCGGACTGTTGCCAAGCAACATATAAACAAAACACCATACATAAATGCGGAGTGATTTTGTCAGTTTGGTGAACAGTCAGAGTGATGTTGGATGCTGATATCTCAACGGTATTTAATGGAAATTGTCACAGGTTTCATTACAATTTGTTTTGTGAGCAAGTATTTATTATTTTTTATCATATTTATAAAAAATATTTATTATAAATATATATTTTTTTTTTTTCAATTGAGGGTGCAAAACATTTTTTTGGGGGTGCAATGCATGCTTATGCACCCCCGTAGAACCGGGCCTGCGTGTGAGGCCATGGGTCTGCATAAGAGGAATCAACCTATGCGCAAGCATTTACTTTGAGCAAGCATTTACTATGAGCAAGCATTTACTATGAGCATGACACTTTCAAACACCGAAACAACTTCGGCTGCCTGATGGTAAAGATTGAATCTAATTGATTAATATGTTCAAATTTCTTTATTGTAAGCTTAAATCCAAAATATGATGTTAGGAAAGTGCTTAAAGGGATTAGATTTCTAGGCATAGCAATATGCATTATTAACCCTGCTTGTGACCCACAAACAGCGACCAGAACCTTTATTTAAATCTTTACAGCAAACAGACAAAAAAACTCCAAAAGCCTTATTGTTGTTACTAAAACAAAAAACCAGCCCATTTCAACCATGTCCCGTTCCATGTTCTAAACCCCAGCAGGAACCCAGCGTAGGTCCTTTCAGTGGAAGGTATTAACGAGAAGTGGCCCACACACGTCCACCACACAAATGCTTCTCATCATCGTTGGAGTTAAATCCAACAAGCCTCTGGTCACAGGCCCATGCATCTGCCAGCCACCCCAGCCCAGCGGGTTCAGGTAAAGCACGAGTAAGCCTGCATTGTTATCCTGCTGGATCCAATATTAATATGTTCACTGACCTGCTCTATTGGGGCAAATAATGGATGCATTTTTCCAAGATTGATGTTCCACGTACATTTGTTGAAATGCTGAGATGTAGTCCCGGCCAAGAATAATTGGCCATATTTATGTTCATACTCACTGTGTCCTTTGGTTTTTTTAGAACTTGGAATTGTTTATATTGCACCTTTAAATTTTTAAATTCTTGAATTCTTGAATTGTTCTTAGCCTCATATCTAAGTTTCTGTATGTTTGATAAAACCATCTGCTGGAGCTAGATACCTATAGGCGAAGATGTTATTGGTTCCTTTTTCATTATACAGCCAGCAGAGGGGTAAGTCATTATGGACACACACATGTCATCCCCCCCACACACACACACACACTCAGCATGGTACTGTATTATAAAATATTTTTTATGCATGAAGTCTGCTTAAGACAGACATTCAGACAGAGGTGTTGCTCGCTGGTCATCACTGAAGCAAAGCGACCAGTGTAAGACTGTCTGTCTGTTGACATGACAGACAGTCTTACACTGACAGCTGAAGGTATGATCTCAGTGAAAACAGTTATGCATATCAGCCATCCACATCTCACTTTAATTTACTCTCAGGATCTTGTGAGAGCACAGAATGCTGTGTTTTGATGTGAAGAAGATCTCTGTCATATATCCACAGATTTCTCTGAGATCAGAGCTCCCCCAGGAGGAACACACACTCATTTAATCAAAGAGTTAAGTAGGAGAAACAAACAAATGTGTCTGTTGTTACCCTGACAAACTGACGGCACTCTGGGGAAGTTAGCCCTCCATCTTGTCCCTGTGGTAACCCGTGGTGTCGGTCTGCGGGAGGGAGAAGGAGTTAGGGGAGTTGCTTGCCAGTCATCGGTGAAGCAGTGCAACAAGCATAAGACTGTCAGTCTGTCTGTCTGTTGGGAATCATATAACGTTTCTAACGAAAATAAGATTCCAATCAAATCAGGTTCAACAATTTACCCAGCACTGCAATATCAGATGATTTCAACACTACGATGTATGTGCAGCCTGCCTCTTCATATGTTTATGTATATTTTTTCTTTATGTGTGTGTGAGACCGCAGGGTTTCTTGTATGTGCCTACATTTAAGCAGGACATTCCTAAGTTGTACAGCCATAGCATGCTGACCCCTATTCAGTGGAATGAGCTACGATTAGCTCAGTAAACCACATGTGGTTGAGCTGGAACGGGTCAGCAACACAGGCAAGCCTGCCTTCTCTTCCTGCCTGGCCCCGCGCAGACATTAAGTGTGTGTGTGTGTGTGTGTGTGTGTGTGTGTGTGTGTGTGTGTGTGTGTGTGTGTGTGTGTGTGTGTGTGTGTGTGTGTGTGTGTGTGTGTGTGTGTGTGTGTGTGTGTGTGTGTGTGTGTGTGTGTGTGCGCGCGTCACTGCTAAGTCATTTAGCAGAAGCCTTTCACCCACCGCCCCCTCTCCTGCCCACTAGTGTATCCGTACCACTCTATACCTTCTCCCTGTAGCCGCTCCCACACCGTCTGAGGGCAGCAGGCTGTGTTGGCCGCTGTATGGGGGGGGACATGGGGGATGGGGGGGGGGGGGGACATGGGGGGGGGGGGGGGGACATGGGGGGGGGGGGACATGGGGGGGGGGGGGGGGGTGACGAGGGGGGGGGGGACATGTGGGGGGGGACATGGGGGGGGGGGGGGACATGGGGGGGGGGACACGCCGACTCAACATGACTAATGGATGAGCAGCCGCGGCGCCGTGGGAGATAACGCATCCACCAACACACTAAACACAGTGAGTCACCTGTTGCCTTGTTCTTTAGCAGTGTGGGCGTAGGGGAAGAAAGAGAGAGAGACGGACGGACGGACGGACGGACGGACGGACAAATCGGACAAATCTGTCGAAGACCAATTTGTGCATCTCCACCTAATGTCTTGAGTTGCTGGAAAGGGAAGGAGCAGGGAAGCTATTCTCCTGTTCCATTCAATAAAAAAGCTCTAGGCCACAGTAATGAGTCAGAACAGGAGCCAGGCGAAAATACACTCATAATTACAAACAACTGTCTTAACTCTGTTTGGTCCACTGCCTGTCAACCATCATGACGTTACCTAATGCCTGGCCTGTGGAGACTCATATTCGGCTTCATGGAACCCTTCACAGACCACAGGTAGAACTATTAACATTCAATGGTGAATAATGTCTCAAATAAACTCTTGCCACATGTTTTATGATATTGTGTTATATTATGCAACCCTAACCCACCATTCTGTCTCAACCCCCTCCATACACTGATGCTGTTGGAGCTACTGACCTAATAGGTTCTTATGTTACCCATTAAAAAGATATTTCCTTGGCCAACCGACCAACACATCATATGGCACTTCATTAAACATGAGGCCATTAATAATGTTGAATAATAATTCCTGTTCCAGCGCTGAGGAACCCCAACATGTGCTGACGCTGCGGCTGTCAGAGCCTCCTGCCTCCTGCCCCAGAGCCTCCTGCCCCAGAGCCTCCTGCCCCAGAGCCTCCTGCCCCTCCTGCCCCAGAGCCTCCTGCCCCAGAGCCTCCTGCCCCTCTTGCCCCTCCTGCCTCCTGCCCCTCTTGCCCCAGAGTCTCCTGCCCCAGAGCCTCCTGCCCCTCTTGCCCCTCCTGCCCCAGAGTCTCCTGCCCCAGAGCCTCCTGCCCCTCCTGCCCCAGAGCCTCCTGCCCCTCTTGCCCCAGAGTCTCCTGCCCCAGAGCCTCCTGCCCCTCTTGCCCCAGAGTCTCCTGCCCCAGAGCCTCCTGCCCCAGAGCCTCCTGCCCCAGAGCCTCCTGCCTCCTGCCCCTCCTGCCTCCTGCCTCCTGCCCTAGAGCCTCCTGCCCCAGAGCCTCCTGCCCCTCCTGCCCCAGAGTCTCCTGCCCCAGAGTCTCCTGCCTGAAGAGTTCATTTGACCAGCTCTCCACTGCCTGGTTCTCTGCCAGCCGTCACCGGGCCCCAGCTCTCCAATGCCTGGTTCTCTGCCAGCCGTCACCGGGCCCCAGCTCTCCACTGCCTGGTTCTCTGCCAGCCGTCACCGGGCCCCAGCTCTCCACTGCCTGGTTCTCTGCCAGCCGTCAGCGGGCCCCAGCTCTCCACTGCCTGGTTCTCTGCCAGCCGTCACCGGGCCCCAGCTCTCCACTGCCTGGTTCTCTGCCAGCCGTCTCCGGGCCCCAGCTCTCCACTGCCTGGTTCTCTGCCAGCCGTCTGGGGGCCCAGCTCTCCACTGCCTGGTTCTCTGCCAGCCGTCACCGGGCCTGTTCTGCCTGTTCTGTTTGGATCATTTCTCATTGAGGGTACGGATCAGAACAACATTTGAACGATGTTCCTCCTCCTCCACTCGCTAACTGTTTCAAGCTGGACAGATGAATGGATGGATGGGATATATGATTATACACAGCACTTCTATTTCCATACATAAGATATGAAATACAACAGAGCAGCATGAATCCCTGGGATGTAGCTGGATAAGTGAGGATGATTTTATGAGCTGCACACGATACACACTTGCTAATTAGAGATTGGATGTAATGACCTTGTAATTCTAAGTAAACGCACTAATACGGTTTAAGTCAATTACAGTGTTGAAATGATGATGGGAGTAATCATAGAAGATGAAAGGTGTTTAGTACAGTCTACAGAGACCTTCTCTGCATTAAAACAATAGTATCTTTACACTATGGGCTATAGCATGTGACCTGTCTACATGTGTTAAGGCTGTGGCTATAAAGTGGGATAAAAAACTATATTTGCAATATTTTAAATCATGGGGAGATGGGAACGGACATGGTGTTCCTATTGATAAATGTCCAGGAACATCAGTTTGACGTTGAACGCAAAGGACAGTGAAGGGCTGCAAATGTGATGAAAACACTGCAGGAAACGCCACTGTTAGCACTATGGGCAGGGTGAGACACTGTTAGCACTATGAGCAGGGTGAGACACTGTTAGCACTGTGAGCAGGGTGAGACACTGTTAGCACTGTGAGCAGGGTGAGACACTGTTAGCACTGTGAGCAGGGTGAGACACTGTTAGCACTATGAGCAGGGTGAGACACTGTTAGCACTGTGAGCAGGGTGAGACACTGTTAGCACTGTGAGCAGGGTGAGACACTGTTAGCACTGTGAGCAGGGTGAGACACTGTTAGGGTGAGACACTGTTAGCACTGTGAGCAGGGTGAGACACTTAGCACTGTGAGCAGGGTGAGACACTGTTAGCACTGTGAGCAGGGTGAGACACTGTTAGCACTATGAGACACTGTTAGCACTGTGAGCAGGGTGAGACACTGTTAGCACTGTTAGCACTGTGAGCAGGGTGAGACACTGTTAGCACTGTGAGCAGGGTGAGACACTGTTAGCACTGTGAGCAGGGTGAGACACTGTTAGCACTATGAGCAGGGTGAGACACTGTTAGCACTATGGGCAGGGTGAGACACTGTTAGCACTGTGAGCAGGGTGAGACACTGTTAGCACTGTGAGCAGGGTGACACACTGTTAGCACTATGAGCAGGGTGAGACACTGTTAGCACTGTGAGACGCTGTTAGCACTATGAGCAGGGTGAGACACTGTTAGCACTGTGAGCAGGGTGAGACAGTGTTAGCACTGTGAGCAGGGTGAGACACTGTTAGCACTATGAGCAGGGTGAGACACTGTTAGCACTATGAGCAGGGTGAGACACTGTTAGCACTGTGAGCAGGGTGAGACACTGTTAGCACTATGAGCAGGGTGAGACACTGTTAGCACTGTGAGCAGGGTGAGACACTGTTAGCACTGTGAGCAGGGTGAGACACTGTTAGCACTATGAGCAGGGTGAGACACTGTTAGCACTATGAGCAGGGTGAGACACTGTTAGCACTATGAGCAGGGTGAGACACTGTTAGCACTATGAGCAGGGTGAGACACTGTTAGCACTATGAGCAGGGTGAGACACTGTTAGGGTGAGACACTGTTAGCACTGTGAGCAGGGTGAGACAGTGTTAGCACTGTGAGCAGGGTGAGACACTGTTAGCACTGTGAGCAGGGTGAGACAGTGTTAGCACTGTGAGCAGGGTGAGACACTGTTAGCACTGTGAGCAGGGTGAGACAGTGTTAGCACTGTGAGCAGGGTGAGACACTGTTAGCACTATGAGCAGGGTGAGACAGGCAAACCGCAGAGGCACTAGGAATGCACACATCTACTGCTTTCATCAGGAATCATCAAATATACCGGCTGCATTTGATTGATGGAAATAAGAAATGCACCAAAAATACAAGACAGACAGAGACAGACAAATGTATTGGCTTGTATTGCATTCTGAGTTATGAATGGAGCGTGTGTATAAGAGTGTGTGACTGGCACTCATCTGGCCAGCCGTACCCGCTCACACCATGCCTTCCATCCAAGGAGACCACGCCGGCTCCCTTTCCTCTCGACAAAGGCTTCAACGCTCGATGGCATTGTTTGCATCCCACTCCTTGCTGCCATGGTAACGGGGACAGGAAGAGGGCCGTGTAATAAACGAGAGAGGCTCTGACCCTCTCTGTGTTCTCCTGTTGTCTCGCGCTCAGACGGCTGATGGGACCGTCTGAATGGTCACTGGGGGGACAAGGGACGAAATAGCACATGTATGCATGTGTTTACCCTTTACATGCATGCATGTGTAGGGTAAACACATGCATACATGTGCATACCCTACACATGTATGCATGTGTATACCCTACACATGCATGCATGTGTATACCCTAAACATGCATGTATGTATAAATGGAAACACTTTTCTAACCAGTGGCCACTCAAACCGCTACAATATTGCCTAACATTCACCCATTCAGGCACACTTTCGCACAGCAGGTGTCTCGCTCAGGGACACCTCAACGCTCAGCTAGGAGGAGCCGGTTACCCGCCAAACCACTCTACCTCCTGAGCCTCATGCCGCCCATACATGTATGCATGCATGCATGTATAATAGTTTGATAATGTGACTTATTGCTTTTACAGTGACTGTCAGCTGTGTAGATCATGACGTATGATTAGTCTTTGGTATGGGTAATAGTTTTCCATGGTTATTAAATTATGTTTACGTTTTTATAGATTTTTGTAGCAGAAAAATCTAAAAGATAGCTGCATCTGTGGATGCACGTCATCACACCGATTGTATCATTTAAATTCAAGACTGTGTGTTTGCTATGAATATGCACAGGCCTTAAGACCATTGAAAGCTCTTCGTTCTGGGAATAACACCAGTAACATTATCAGTGGTGGTAATTGATGATGATAGGTTCAAGATTCAGCTAGAATCTTAATGGATGCTCGCCAAGTTCAAGCACGTCCGATGCTAAATAAGTAGAAAAGGATCATTTAAATATCTCCTTCTTTGATGACAAAGCAACCTTCTGCTGTCCCTCGTCCCCTCTGTCCTCGTGACACACACTTCTGTTCCCCAACCTTCTGCTGTCCCTCGTCCCCTCTGTCCTCGTGACACACACTTCTGTCACCCAACCTTCTGCTGTCCCTCGTCTCTCTGTCCTCGTGACACACACTTCTGTCCCCCAACCTTCTGCTGTCCCTCGTCCCCTCTGTCCTCGTGACACACACTTCTGTCCCCCAACCTTCTGCTGTCCCTCGTCTCTGTCCTCGTGACACACACTTCTGTCCCCCAACCTTCTGCTGTCCCTCGTCCCCTCTGTCCTCGTGACACACACTTCTGTCCCCCAACCTTCTGCTGTCCCTCGTCCCCTCTGTCCTCGTGACACACACTTCTGTCCCCCAACCTTCTGCTGTCCCTCGTCCCCTCTGTCCTCGTGACACACACTTCTGTCCCCCAACCGTCTGCTGTCCCTCGTCCCCTCTGTCCTCGTGACACACACTTCTAACCCTTCTACCCCTGAGAGGTTGGGGAGTCAACATGGCTGCATGCTCACTCTCCAATAAGCCATAACCAAAAGCGCTCTCTTTGGCAAAGCTCTGACGGTAATGATTCAAAATCAGATCCAGTGAGTTTGTGGTCGTAGACGAGGAGCTGAAGTGGTGAGGGAGGCTCTCCATTGCATTGTCTTCACATTGGGCTTTTAATCTAGCCCGGCCTGCACGGCAACCCTTGTCCATCCATTTATATGGTTGTTATTGTGAATAATACCAATATTCCACGTCATTATTGTCACCGGAAGATGATTATGACAAAGGCTGATGTACATATGTTCCAATATACAGATTTTAGGAATACACATCTATCTGTACACACATATTCATACATATATATGCATTATGAACACATGCATTCTTGACTGAATAATCTCTGTTCACACTCTCAACAACACACGAACACAAACAAGACTCATTTCAGTGTTTAGCATAATAATCATTACCTTGACATTCAATAATTTATATGCTACAAGAACAAGAACAATTGCTTGAATGGCTGCATGGAGTTCAGCCGAATAAGCTCAAATTATAAATGAGTCTTTCTTGAAGTCAGCTTCAAAAATATGTGCATTTCTATTCCAAAATACATAACAAATCCAAAATACCCATCATTTAAATAATTTTCTTAGGAACTGAAAAGCCACATAAGCGATATGGTGGATGGGGATGTCCCATCCCCTGCTTCCTCTAATGCGCTGCAGTTGAGCCCACCTGCTCTATCTCTCTCCCTCTGTCACTCTCTCCCTTCTTCCCTCCCTCTCTTAATCCAATCCAAATCTATTAAGAATTGGTGTGAATGCATAAATTCATGATTGTCAACAACATGGAGTTAAATGTGTAAAGAACATGTCGTCATATGCATTTTCTGAAGAAAATGTGTGTGGTTGCATGAGCCAACTCGTCGTATGCACGATATTGCATGTGAGCATGCCAACATGCTAATGCCAGCAAGGCTAATCAGCAAGCATGCCATGTGTCAAGTCCCTGGGCCGCTTTGAAGCAGACTTGAATAATGGGGCTTTGACTGTGGGTTATAGCGCCCCCTGTTGTCGAAGTGTTATTTTACTTTTTGGAGACCTGGGGCCGTATTCACAAAGGATCTTAGGGCTAAAAGTATGTCCTAACTGGCGAATTTAGGAGTAACTCCTAAAAATAATGGGCGTGTCACTCTTAAATTTAGGACTCCTAACTTTTTTCACTAAGAGCAATTCACAAAGTATTTTAGGACTAAAAGTAGCACCTAAGTCTAGGAGAGCTTAAAAGTCCTCAAGAGGACTCCTAACTCAGTAAGACCTATTCACTAAGAATCTTAAAATGCCTGCGAGACGAAATGTTAGGGTATTCAACTTATTGTGGAGTTAATGCGCGATGCAATAACATCCCCGACTAACAGGAATAATCCGATTAGTCCCGAAATAAAATGTTCTAAAAATTATAAATTATAAAAAAATATATATAACTTATAAAAAATAAAAATAATTGCGCCATCAAAAGACGAGGACGTGTTCGTCAATAGGAAGAAAGTGCATTCCATCAACACGCAGGTTGTTTTTGATGCAAATTTTAACATAGCCTACTGAATGTTGTTGCAAAGTGGCCTGGATCTTCAGCTACCCATGATTCGCGCATTTTAATGGTGAGCGGTCTGAGGCAGTTTTTTGAGATGTAGGAGTTGGGTGTCACTTGCTGGGTGACAGTGACTATCCATGCAAGACGTGGCTCTAGACACCCTACCTCAATCCACAACCGGGAGCACAGTTAAAGTGTAACATGTAAGTGATTACGCAGATTACGCTTAGTCCTATGCGTAAAACACATCGTATTGGCTCTTTGCGAGCACACAAACATACACGAAATGTTGTGGAGAGAGGAATTGGGCAGATGAAACGTCGGTTTCATGTCCTCCACGGCGAAATACGCCTCACCCCAGAGAGGGCAAGCACAGTAATCACTGTATGTGCCATTCTACACAACCTCTGCAAGCGGAGGAACATTCCACAGCCAGACGATGATGATGATGATGATGATGATGATGATGATGATGATGATGATGATGATGGCGATCAACATTACAAGGAATTTGGCCGCGTGGAACCGAGTGGACTGGCATTTAGGGATCACTTTGAAAACACATTTTAGGTAAACACCTTGTCCCAAATCAGTCAACACTTGGGTAGTTCGTAACATTTATTTTCTTTTAGATTTTACGTATTTTTATCGTTTGCTTTCTCTCTCTCTTGAACGTGCAGGCTACAACGTCATTATCGTGGTCTGCACAAAATTGTCATCATGCGTGTATTCTGCTAACTGCACTATAACTACTTAATAGGAATTCATTTCTAGCCTAGGCTATTTCCTTGTTTTTCGGTGATTCAGTGGGCTCGTCTGAACAACCAATCACCGAACTGACCGCTTCTAAACTCGTGCACGAGAATTGACGTAATCCATAGCAACGGCGCGTCACTCTTAGTTCACTCTTTGTGATTTATCCTTAGTAAGAGTAGGTCTCAGCGGCTTTGTGAATAACTTTTAAGAAAAAACTCCTACGTAAAATGTTTTAGCGCGAGTTAGGAGCACTCCTAGCGGTAAGATAAAATGCTTTGTGAATACGGCCCCTGATTACCTTTGACTTTGATCGAATAATTGCGTCTAATTTGCATAATCTAATTTACGTGTTACTCTGCCATTTTGAACAGAATAAAAAATAAGAAATGACTTAAGGTAGGCCCTGATTAAGGACTATTTTACCAAATTGGTGGCGTTTGGGTTAACGCGTCAGTTTTTAAGATTACTTTATTTTTTTCAACCTTATGGGTCCTTGGTGGAAAAAGGTTCAACCTGTCAAATAAGGCCCAGATACCAAGGTTCAGAAACGGTCATCAAATGGACAGGGGCGGGGTCGTTTAGGTTTGCTCGTGAGTTATAGCGCCCCCTCTGGTTACAGCGGCCGGTTTACTTTGATAACTCCCATGCGTTCAGGTTTATTGTGATTGAATTGGCCCATTGACATCATTTATTCAATGATAATAAAGTGTACAATGGTCTATAAAAGACGTGCACTGATACATCCGACTTTGGTGTTGATCACCAAGAAATTGAAGGAGGAGATAAGAAGAGACTAACCCAGTTCCCAACATTCATAGTCCAGCAAAGGCAAGTGCTATAATCATTGGGCCAGAGGCTCATAGGAAATATAGATTTAAATGAGATAGAGTAAGCAATGAAGCACCCCTCTCTCTATTGCAGAACGACATCACAATAGCACATAGCATGTCTCCATTACCTAGTAGTAGTCACCATATGAGTGGTAAGAATTGTGGTTTGACCAGACGATTGCAGTACTAGAAAGAATTTGCTCTGAGCTGGGGTGCGGGTTCGGGGGTTAAGGTTCACTCTGGGGTTGTTATTGATGTGGAAACATCTCCCCATTATATATGACATTGAAGTGGGTCACTAAGTCGAACTCTAAACGAAACCAGACACGCAGACACAGACTGGAACCCAGAGGAAAAACTGCTTTGTCTGCGTGATATATTCTGGCCAAACACGGCTGTGTATTTTATCCAAGCGTCTCTGGGTTCACTTTCCACCGTTCCACACAGCCTTCTCTCTCCTGTGACTCCTGCTCCACCATACGAGGGTGGGGGCACCGCCCAGACCCCACCAGAGGGAGGGGCTCCTCCAACCACCCTAGGGTGAATGACAATGATTTACTCTCCTCTTCTGTTAGGGTTAGAGTCACCAAGTCTGTCGTAGTAAGGAAACCGTTTCAAACCGGCGCCGGCCCTGTGAGCGTGCTCCGAGACCGGGAACACCAGACGCGTTCCAAAGAGAAATATTGACTCGCTCTGCGCAGCTCATGTTTAGAGTCGTACCAGGAGACGGTTCCTCTGTGAGAGCCAGGAGCCCTGAGCTTCAAAGACGCCGTTTTCTTTACTTCTCCCTCGTCTTCCTCACTACTCCCACTCTCCCAATCTTTCCATCTTCCAATCCGTCTTCACACAGGCTTCCCATTCATCCGCCGGGACCCCCCCCCCCCCCCGGGAGATGGTGTGTTATACCTTCCAGGCCAAACAGAGGAATGCTTCTCAGCCACATGGATCTGAATCCACCGACGACCAAAATGCAAACACAAGCACTTCAAAAGATGGCGAAAAATAGATTTTAAGAGACACAAAGTTTACTTCCTCGAAGGATGGAGCTTGATTTCAAAGCAAATACCAGCAAATACCAACTGGATGATGTCTTGACTCTTACGGTGAACCCGGGTTTAGGACAGACCTCCAGCGTCCTGCCCGGGACCAGAGGGCCGCTTTGGGCCGGGCGCTGTGGATCCTACCGCGCGTCGTGGAACACAAATGACATGTCATTTAGAGGAGTTTACTCAAAGGTGTTTGCTTTCCGAGCTGCGCTGAGGTGTAATCAGGTGTGTGCGCGCGCGCGCGTGTGTGCGCGCGCGTGTGTGCGTGTGCGTGTGTGTGTGTGTGTGCGTGTGTGTGTGTGTTGCCGTGACACAGCACAAAGTGGTGGTTCCGTCTACAAAGGGCCTGTGCGCGGCGCGGTCCATGCGCGGCGGACGGGAGGGTACACAAACGCAGTCGCCGGCCCCTGGTTTGTCAACACAGATGGAACATTCCGTACCTATCCACACACACACAAATCTGAC
Organism: Gadus chalcogrammus; assembly: GCF_026213295.1. Taxonomy (NCBI): domain Eukaryota; kingdom Metazoa; phylum Chordata; class Actinopteri; order Gadiformes; family Gadidae; genus Gadus; species Gadus chalcogrammus. Next base: position 21,343,972 of record NC_079434.1, on the reverse strand, counting down.
AGCAGCCATAATGCTGGCATGAGTGGAAAACTGCCTTCCATACCGCATGCTGGTTGGCGGCGGGGGTAGCGAAGGGGGTGGGGCTAATCCCCTCGCCCCCCCACTTCAGATGTCTGACATGTTTCTGCGGGACCACAGGCCACAGACTGGCGTGGAGCGCGGGCTGCGGTGGAGCTGTTTGTCTGCGCAGAGCTGGCAAGCCCCGCCGTCCCTCATCTGGTCTCTATTAGGGGAGAGAGGGAGAGAGAGAGAGAGAGAGAGAGAGAGAGAGAGAGAGAGGAGAGAGAGGAGAGAGAGAGAGGAGAGAGGAGGAGAGAGAGAGAGAGAGAGAGAGAGAGAGAGAGAGGGAGGGAGAGAGAGAGAGAGAAGGAGAGAGAGAGAGAGAGGGAGAGAGGGAGAGAGGGAGAGAGGGAGGGAGAGAGAGAGTATAAAGCAGGGCACCCAGAGCGGCTGGGAGCATTGCCACAGCACCCTGGGATCTTCGCCCTCCTCCTCACTATGGGACTTTGTGTGTGGATCTGCGTGCTCTACTGTCTCCTGCAGGCGGGCGTTCTCTCCCAGACCCTCCACTGCCCCCCCGGGTCGGGCCGGGGCTGCGTCCAGGGCCTGACGACCAACGACGCGGACGAGCAGGTAAGAGGTGACTTTAAAGACCGCGTTAAGACACACGGACTGTAAGCCCTTTTATTCACTCAGTGTGCGGCTGAGGTGGAGATGGTGCGAGAGGAGGGGCCGCGCTGAGCTAGGACACGGTGTATCCTAACTCCAGTAGTAGTAGGACATGAGCTAGGACACGGTGTATCCTAGCTCTAGTAGTAGTAGGACATGAGCTAGGTGTGCCGGCTTGTCGGGCTTCTGCTCGGTTTTTGGAGGAAAGCTAGACAAGGTTTCCTTCATCGCGTTCCAGATGGGAACGCCTGGTGTCAGAGCAGACAGAACAGGACTGTTTCCTTTTGGGCCCGGTCGTCGACAGAAAACAGCCGGGGAAACATGAACTATGGTAACATAAACCCCCATTTCTCTGGGCTGTGAATCACATAAGACCACTTGCAATTTGACAGAGAAAGAGAGAAAAACAGATCATACCTCTACTGAGGCATCCCCAGCTTAACAACCTCTCTGACCAGCTTCTGTCAAACCTTGAGTTGTCGGCACTACCTTCCCATTCCATACCGCCATACCATCATACTACAATTTAGAGTGAGTAAGTACGTGACAGATATTCCAGTGGACTCAAAGACTGAACAAGCTATGTGTACAGGTTCAGCGCCATGTCTCACCATTGACTGGCTAGGCACACGCCCACACATCCACACGTAGACACACACAGACAAAGCCCTCTCACTCTGCGGTGCGCGGTGATTCACTGCACAGCCAAAAGCGGGCCCACTGCTGTACGCGCCCACGGCCTCAGCCCATGGTGACTCTGCCCTCACGCAGTCACATGACCTAAACCTACCGTGACTCTAACCCTAACCCTAAACCTACCCTGACTCTAACCCTAACCCTACCCTGACTCTAACCCTAAACCTACCCTGACTCTAACCCTAACCCTAAACCTACCCCTGAATCTAACCCTAACCCTACCCTGACTCTAACCCTAAACCTACCCTGACTCTAACCCTAACCCTACCCTGACTCTAACCCTAAACCTACCCCTGAATCTAACCCTAATCCTACCCTGACTCTAACCCTACCCTGACTCTAACCCTACCCTGACTCTAACCCTAACCCTACCCTACCCTGACTCTAACCCTAAACCTACCCCTGAATCTAACCCTAACCCTACCCTGACTCTAACCCTAACCCTACCCTGACTCTAACCCTAACCCTAAACCTACCCCTGAATCTAACCCTAAACCTACCCTGACTCTAACCCTAACCCTACCCTGACTCTAACCCTAACCCTGCCCTGACCCTAACCCTAACCCTCCCCTGACTCTGACTCTAACCCTGCCCTGACTCCCTCGGAAATAAGTATTTTGTGACGACAATTGTGGTGGGGAGCGTCCAGGTTAGCGGCAGGGAGCAGTAAAACACCGCCTTCAGCAGACACATGCAATTAACCCCGGGACCAAACTCATTGTAGCGTCACCGGCCAGCCGTCATGTCTCCCAGAAGTGCACGCCCTCCTGGACCAGAGGCTTCCTCTGGACAGCGTGCTATAGGCTTCAGACCGGCAGTTAACATCTCTGTTTTTCCTCTGTTTCCTGTAGACGTCCTACGTGTTGCTCTGTCCAAAGTAATCATCCTCATATGGACATAAACAACAGATTCAACAGCAGGAAGGGGGCGAGGGATGGTTTCACTCAGCCGTTAGGGTTAGAGGAGGAATGGTATGGGTTTAGAGGAGCTCTGCCACTGAGGCACTTTATAAATGGACTTTGTGCGGCTTTATTCCACATATGTCTTTTCGGTCTTGTTTTTTTCCCGTTCCTACTTAATTGCCGTACGCATGATTATAAACATCTCCGCCATTTTCGGAACCATCTGATTCTCCAAACAGCTGCTGGTTTCAGACTCTTCTTAGCTGATGTTGGTTCAGTCCAATGCTCGGCTTGCTCCACTGGTCTGTATTCCTTTGCCTGCAGCTACATTACCTGTAGCATTATTCTTGGCACTCCTTCGTGCAGCATTGAGCTTCATTCACCGCTTGTTTCGCTATAAGAGAATATGGCATACATTGTAAATGTTGATGTGATTGATGATGTGATTGTTACAAAGTGAGAGCCCTCATTTCAAATGACTGGAGCAGTGAGATGGACAGAAAAAAGAACATTTGTATTCGTTTGGAGAAGTCATGTTGACCTTTTCTCCCTCTCCTCTCTCTCTCTCTCTCTCCAGTATGCAGATAATATGGAGCCACAGAGACCCCGCCTGTTATCTGGCGCCGAGAGACACTCACAGGTATGGTGCTATCAATAATCCCCTGTCCTGTACAAGGGCAGTCATCAGTCAACTCACTGTGCCAAATTGTGCCTGTGTGTTAAGACTTGGATCACTCCCAGATTGGTCGTAAGAGAACCACATCGAGTTCATTTAGAAGTTCAAACAGATGTTTACAATTATCCCCATCGCCACAATAGGCTGTGGGGATTGGTGGGGGGGGGTTAGAAATAAGAGGTTGATAAAAGGACAAACAATTCCAGGCAGAAAGAGGAATGGCTTTCTTTGGTGCTCCTCACCGACCCAAAACCGCAGAATGTGAACGACAGATCCCTAATTGGGCAAGGTTTTAATTGATCAAAAGCGAAATCCACACTGTCCTAAATTGTACAGCAATATTTACCTGTGATTTCATCATTGTTGTGCTGCCTTCGATCGCCATCCAGGTACTCACAGGAGAGAGAGAGTAATGGAGAGAGAGAAATATTGCTCTCTCTACAAATATTGCAGAGAGAGCTTAATAAATATTCCAGCAGATAATGAAGGGTGCAGTGAAAGTCCTTGTGCATCATAGGCAGCTAACAGGGATTACCTGAGCCATTACAGTAAATCCCAGACAGTAGGGGCGTCAACAGCCCTCAGGTCCGGTCCTGTTTTGCCTGTGACATCACGTCCTGAACACTGCCTCATGGAAAAGACATATTTTAGGGGGCAAAAGAAAGAAAGGCAATGTCAAAACAAATGCGTTGTAGATGAGCAACCGGGGGCTGCATTACAACACTCCGACTCCTCACAATCAAAGGAGGCCCCTGGACAACGGCAGAATGAAGGCCTGTGTCACCTGACAGGAGGACAATATTACATTTTTATTAACCGGGTCTAATTCAGAAGCACAAGGCCGCTCTCCCCTCCGAGTGACGGTACGCTCATTGGGAAAGACCGATCGACGGGAGCCTTCCGTTTGAGTACGGATGGATGGCCCAGCGTAGGTAGCGACCTGGCCAACAGCCGCAATAATAATGTCTCCTGTTCCCCCGCAGCTGGCATTAGATCCTAGCCCAATACAAGAGCACTAACCCTAACCCTAACCGCGATAGAAACACACCACCCCATGTTATAATACCACGCAAAATGACATAATGTGGCCAAACACAACGTGATACAACATGGCATATCACCAGTTTGACATACCTGACATACCCAGGGAGAGAGACGACATCTGCAGCATAAGACATCAAGCTACACAAAACTCCCACATGCTAAACATGGTCACATAACCCAACACCAGACGCAACACAGCATGAAGCCATACAGCAAGACACAACATAAAATAACACACCACACTGTGGCAGAACCGACAGGAACGAACAGAACAGAACACGGCCCTGAAACCGGCCAAACCTGCTGAAGCCAGTTTAAAAACAGTGAAACAAGAGCTAGATGCGAATAGTGTATATTGCTTGGTTTAAAGGCTTAACCGTATTCATAGAAACAGCTTTACATCACAGCGTAATCCGACTAATGCCATAGTTCCACCATAGTTCCACTATGCTCCTCAATTTGACTTGTCCGGTCGCTAAGTCACGCCCCCCTATCATTACCATGACGAGCTCGAACAAACAAACCAGACTCGATAACATCAATCGAACGGGGCTACGTTACGCTATGGAGGGGTATATTCAGAACGTATCTGATTGGCTAACCCCTCCATCCCCCAGGGCCTGATGCGGCGGCAGAGGGACCATGAGCCCCGGCGGACGCCCCACCACCTGAACCCGGCCGGTCAGCCCGGGGCCGTCACGGCCAGGGGCTTCCCCAACACGCTCATACAGGTGAGAGCCCAACACGCTCATACAGGTGAGACCCCAACTCGCTCATACAGGTGAGACCCCCTAATGGAGCAGGAGGTCGGGGTCAACCCCAGGCTGGGATGCAGACACCAGCCGGGAGGGAACCCTTCTAGGAGTGGTAACCCGCTGTGCACATGGGCCGCATGCTGTCACTCGGGGCATTACTCTCTTGGGACAAGGACTTACTCAACAGTCAGCACCGGCAGGCTGGTCTAGCGGAGAGGTGACTCCCAGCCGAGAAGGTTGGGGGTTGGAACCCCAATGTCCAGCGGTTAACCAGTGGGTCCTGTGTACCAGTGGTTAACCAGTGGGTCCTGTGTACCAGTGGTTAACCAGTGGGCCCTGTGTGTACCAGTGGTTAACCAGTGGGTCCTGTGTGTACCAGTGGTTAACCAGTGGGTCCTGTGTACCAGCGGTTAACCAGTGGGTCCTGTGTACCAGCGGTTAACCAGTGGGTCCTGTGTGTACCAGTGGTTAACCAGTGGGTCCTGTGTACCAGCGGTTAACCAGTGGGTCCTGTGTGTACCAGCGGTTAACCAGTGGGTCCTGTGTGTACCAATGGTTAACCAGTGGGTCCTGTGTGTACCAGTGGTTAACCAGTGGGCCCTGTGTGTACCAGCGTTTAACCAGTGGGTCCTGTGTGTACCAGTGGTTAACCAGTGGGTCCTGTGTGTACCAGCGGTTAACCAGTGGGTCCTGTGTACCAGCGGTTAACCAGTGGGTCCTGTGTACCAGCGGTTAACCAGTGGGTCCCGTGTGTACCAGCGGTTAACCAGTGGGTCCTGTGTACCAGCGGTTAACCAGTGGGTCCCGTGTGTACCAGCGGTTAACCAGTGGGTCATGTGTACCAGCGGTTAACCAGTGGGTCCCGTGTGTACCAGCGGTTAACCAGTGGGTCCTGTGTACCAGCGGTTAACCAGTGGGTCCCGTGTGTACCAGCGGTTAACCAGTGGGTCCTGTGTACCAGCGGTTAACCAGTGGGTCCTGTGTACTAGCGGTTAACCAGTGGGTCCTGTGTACCAGCGGTTAACCAGTGGGTCCCGTGTGTACCAGCGGTTAACCAGTGGGTCCTGTGTACCAGCGGTTAACCAGTGGGTCCCGTGTGTACCAGCGGTTAACCAGTGGGTCCTGTGTACCAGCGGTTAACCAGTGGGTCCCGTGTGTACCAGCGGTTAACCAGTGGGTCCTGTGTACCAGCGGTTAACCAGTGGGTCCTGTGTACCAGCGGTTAACCAGTGGGTCCTGTGTACCAGCGGTTAACCAGTGGGTCCTGTGTGTACCAGTGGTTAACCAGTGGGTCCTGTGTGTACCAGTGGTTAACCAGTGGGTCCTGTGTGTACCAGTGGTTAACCAGTGGGTCCCGTGTGTACCAGTGGTTAACCAGTGGGCCCTCTGTGTACCAGTGGTTAACCAGTGGGTCCTGTGTGTACCAGTGGTTAACCAGTGGGTCCTGTGTGTACCAGTGGGTCCTGTGTGTACCAGTGGTTAACCAGTGGGTCCTGTGTGTACCAGTGGTTAACCAGTGGGTCCTGTGTACCAGCGGTTAACCAGTGGGCCCTGTGTACCAGCGGTTAACCAGTGGGCCCTGTGTACCAGTGGTTAACCAGTGGGTCCTGTGTGTACCAGTGGTTAACCAGTGGGTCCCGTGTGTACCAGCGGTTAACCAGTGGGTCCTGTGTGTACCAGTGGTTAACCAGTGGGTCCTGTGTGTACCAGTGGTTAACCAGTGGGTCCCGTGTGTACCAGCGGTTAACCAGTGGGTCCTGTGTGTACCAGTGGTTAACCAGTGGGTCCCGTGTGTACCAGCGGTTAACCAGTGGGTCCTGTGTACCAGCGGTTAACCAGTGGGTCCGGTTTCAGGCGGAGCGCGGACGGAGGCACCTCCCCGCGCCGACCAGCGGGAAGAAAGTCAAGAGGCGGCCCCGGGCGGGGTCCTTCTCGCTCATCGTCAACAACAACCCCTCCGCTCCACTACAGGTGGGTCTCCATGGCAACAGCCAGGGCAGGGAGCCGAGGTAGTGGTGTGTGTGTGTGTGTGTGTGTGTGTGTGTGTGTGTGTGTGTGATTTGATCGGGTTCAGCACACCCTTTGACAGGAGTTGTTTAAGACATGACCTTGGAACGCCCTTTGACAGAAACGTTGAATAGAGCTGAGAATACCCTAACCCTAACCCTAACCCTAACCCTACCCTAACCCTAACCCTAACCCAGTCCATAATAAACCCCACATTGCTTCACTTCTCTGAGGCCCTGCAGGACGCGAGCCGTGACTCATGGAGCCCTTTGTGTTTGGTTCTCAGATCAGCAGAGCCCGCAGACAAGTGAAGACCGACCCCCAGAAGAGAGGGAAGTCCGGACGGTCTGGTGCCTACTCCGTCCTGGTGAGTTCACATCCCCTGGTTTAATACCAGTCCTGGTGAGTTCACATCCCCTGGTTTAATACCAGTCCTGGTGAGTTCACATTCCCTGGTTTAATACCAGTCCTGGTGAGTTCACATCCCCTGGTTTAATACCAGTCCTGGTGAGTTCACATCCCCTGGTTTAATACCAGTCCTGGTGAGTTCACATCCCCTGGTTTAATACCAGTCCTGGTGAGTTCACATCCCCTGGTTGGGACGGTTAGGGTAAGAGTTACCTACCCTTTTACCGTTTTTGCTTCAAACTATTCCAACTATTCCACTTCCATTTTACTTTGAAAGAGTTGTTCTTGTTTTTTTCTTGAACATACACTTAACATATACATAACATATACATTCACATATACATTCACTTAATGCAGATTCCTCCTTTGGCAAAGTCTATTGACACTCAATCAATACAAAAGCACAAGGCACAAGTGATGGAATGAGTGACATTGATTTTTTTTTTTCTCTACGTGTTTCTTACTCTATCCAGGGAGACCCACACACTGAAGGACAGACTGATGGAGTGTGACAGAAGAGAGCGGTTACAGCAGGAAGCATGACAGCGATGGCATCCTATTTGATCCTGACAACGCTTCTATGTTGAAAATATTTAACAACAACCACACGCCACACTACAATGAATGTTTGCGTGGAATTCTGACAATAGTTTAAAGGCTAAAGAAACTAAAGAAAAGCAACAGCATATTGTTTGACAAGATCCTGCTGCGTACGGCAAGCTTTACTGTTTCCACTGCTTGCTAGCTAACTTTTATAAGACAGTCTGGAAACCTTATATATATATATATATATATATATATATATATATATATATATATATATAGCTTCAAGTGTCTAATATATACTTGCATGTTATTCAACATGTCTTACATTTCTTGGGGTCAGCTATTTTGTTTAAATATATTGAATCACTGAACTATTTTTTTAAATGCATATTTAGGTGTTTTTATACCACAATTTTCAATAAAGTTAAAGTCACGCCAGTGAAGTATGTGGTTCAACAGTTCACATTTCAAACTAATTTGCTGTGCTTCATCTCATATATTTTTAACATTCGATAACATATCAGAACACATTTCCATTTACCACCACCAAACAGAGTCTGCTAATGTGGCACAGCACTGAATGCTGCTGGGTGCAGGAATAGCAGAGGGCTGCTGAGCGTACAGGTTGTGAAGGACAGTTGGCAGGCAAAGCAGGAACAGAGTCTGTTAATATATTTACATTCATCAGCCAAGGGCACACATAAGCTACTGGAGTGGAAAAGATTTGCAAGTGCGGTCCACACCATCTGTTTCAGAAGGCAAACCTGCATTTAAACATCCTCACTCACGTTGAATCCATTTATCACCCATTCAGAAACTTACAGTATGGTTCGGAAACAGGAGTTTGACGGTTTCTGCAGCTGCCCGCAAAGTGCTCAATTTTGTGGGAAAATCCAGAAGCACGAATGTAATGACACTATTTAGACCTTACTGAAGCCATTGTGTGCTTGTTTCACATCCCTTTCCTATTTAGTGCTTTGAGTTGAAAAAGCTCATTTTTGGGAAGTCAAGATGGCAGGAGCACATTTAAATGAAAAACACCCCGAAATCGCTTTAGATACCAAATCCATATCTCTTTACTTGATAAGCGTTCAATCCGGGAGCATTTGAGGGGAATGGGAGCCTTTGATGGCAATGGGGTTCTTGTGAGGAAGCACAGCAATCTATATAGAAAGGGATGACTCATACCTCACTTATTCAACCATCAAAGCCATCTAACCATGACGAACCATAGTGCCGTTTCATGGATTTTAAGGCACTGATGCTCAAAGGGATAATACTGCCTTTCATTCACCCTGGGTTCTCCCTGAAGCACGTACTTGCTGCTAAAATTATTTCCTCCGCCTCTCCTTTCATACCAAGAACAGAATTGGATTTTGGACAATTTGGTAAACGGCCGAAAAGTATGTTTTTTTTCCAGCCAAGGATCCGGGACAATTGTATACATGTGCCGATTAAAAAAGTTACTGACCCTCATTAATAAACAATGGAATTTCAAACTTTTTTGCTGCTGCAGTCATATAAATATTAATGCACACTCAGCCTGGGTAGCTGCATTGATTATCAATTCTTTGAGCCCAGAATATGGCTAGGCTTGTACAGTTTAATTAGATAATAGGCCAGGCTTATTATGCCTCCACGGTAGGGGGCCAGCTGGGTCAACCACTGAAAATAAACTGGTGCTCTACAGGAATGGTGCGTTAAGGAGAGAGACCTTCTAGCCTTCTAAGATACTCATAATTATTCAGTGGATTAGTTATTACATAGGGCGATTCTTACTATGCATACTAATAATATTCAACGAATGAATGATCACAACGGACACCATATAGGAGAGAGAAATGAGATCATACCAGCAGGGTCTGAGGTTGGGCTGCACTGAGGCCTCTGATTGGTGTTGTGTGATTGTTTTCAGTTGGACAGCCAATCAATGAAACAATTAACCGAACAATAATGCCAGCAAGTTGCTCTTAAGTCAAATCTTGACATGTAACCACACGTCCTCCTCCTGTTCCCCAACACTGTACCTCGCCCTCCATAGAGTGAGGAGGCACACGTCCTCCTCCTGTTCCCCAACACTGTACCTCGCCCTCCATAGAGTGAGGAGGCACACGTCCTCCCACTGAGAGGGTCCAACACTGTACCTCGCCCTCCATAGAGTGAGGAGGCACACGTCCTCCTCCTGTTCCTCAACACTGTACCTCGCCCTCCATAGAGTGAGGAGGCTCACCTCCTCCCACCGAGAGGGTCCATGATGTGGAACGCCCACCAGCCGTGGGCCCACCCCCACCCACCTGCTGCCACTCGCTATCAGCTCACAGGCGAGGCCATGTCACGTCCCCCCCCCTCGCGTCACCAGCCCCCCAGCAACACTCCCCACCTGTCACATCAGCCATGCCTCCATGACAAGGCGCTACACAGAGAGAACGAGACACGAGAGAGCCAGACAGCCAGAGACAGAGAGACAGAGAGATGGAGAGACAGAACAAGAGACAGAGAGAGAGAGAGCCAGACAGCCAGAGACAGAACAAGAGACAGAGAGACGGAGAGACAGAGAGACAGAACGAGAGACAGAGAGAGAGAGAGAGACAGAGAGACAGAACAAGAGACAGAGAGCAAGAGAGACAGAGAGACAGAGAGACAGAGAGACAGAGACAGAGAGACAGAGAGATGGAGAGACAGAACAAGAGACAGAGAGACAGAGAGACAGAGAGCCAGACAGCCAGAGACAGAGAGACAGAGAGACAGAGAGATGGAGAGACAGAACAAGAGACAGAGAGAGAGAGAGACAGACAGCCAGAGACAGAACAAGAGACAGAGAGAGACGGAGAGAGACAGAGAGACAGAACGAGAGACAGAGAGAGAGAGACAGAGAGACAGAACAAGAGACAGAGAGCAAGAGAGACAGAGAGACTGAGAGACAGAGAGACAGAACAAGAGACAGAGAGACAGAACAAGAGACAGAGAGACGGAGAGACAGAGAGACAGAGACAGAGAGACAGAACAAGAGACAGAGACAGAGAGACAGAGGAAGAGACAGAGAACCAGAGAGACAAACAGCCAGAGACAGAGACAGAACGAGACACAGAGCGAGAGACAGAACGAGAGACAGAGAGAGAGAGACAGAACGAGAGACAGAGAGACAGACAGCCAGAGACAGAGAGACAGAACGAGAGACAAAGACAGAGACAAAACGAGAGACGGAGAGAGAGAGAGACAAAGACGTAGAGACAGAGACAGACAGAGGGACAGAGAGACAGAGAAAGAAAGAGACAGAAAAAGAGAGCGAGAGACAGAGACAGAAACTGAGAGGCAGAGACAGAAACAGAAACAGCGAGACAGAGACAGAAACAGAGACAGAGAGACAGAGACAGAGACAGAAACAGAGAGACAGAGACAGAAACAGAGAGACAGAGACAGAGACAGAAACAGAGAGACAGGAGACAGAAACAGAGAGACAGAGAGACAGAGACAGAAACAGAGAGACAGAGACAGAAACAGAGAGACAGAGAGACAGAGACAGAAACAGAGAGACAGAGACAGAAACAGAGAGACAGAGACAGAGACAGAAACAGAGAGACAGAGACAGAAACAGAGAGACAGAGAGACAGAGACAGAAACAGAGAGACAGAGACAGAAACAGAGAGACAGAGAGACAGAGACGAGACAGAAACAGAGAAACAGAGAAACAGAGAGACAGAGAGACAGAGACAGAGACAGAAACAGAGAGACAGAGAGACAGAGACAAAGCGAGAGAGCTGAGGGATGGTGAGAAAGAGGAGAGGGTCTGTTCGAGATGCGTAATATGTGTTTTATATCTCCCTGTTTTCGGGACATTGACAGACAATAAATAACCATGATCTTTAACGGCCACTCAAACATTGATTTTACTCGCCCCGCTCCATCGGTGGGATAAGGGTGAACGCGCTGAAGGTTAAAAAGGCTCAACCTAATTTTTGCGATTCCATCACCAAATATTTGTATTTATGTTTCCTGCTGAGTCACTGCACGTGGCCGGATTCTAAATCTCTTAGGCAAAAATATTGATGAGTTTGAAACCGGTACTCGACTATATGAAAACAACGTTATTATTAATACTGCCAGGCATGATGGATGCATCTCAGAGCAATAGATTGGAGTAACGTGGCAGGTGGGATGAGAGAGCCGCGCTGCCGAGAATGCATCTCAGTAAAGAGACTGGCCAGCACTGAAACGGCTCATGTGACTTACGCCCGAGGCTGTGGCCTATGGCACCGGATTACACATTACCTTCTGAGTCACGTTTCAGATCCCCTGCAGTTAAAACCTATTGATATAGACTCTCATTTGTTCCCAGTGCCATTTCTTTACTGAACTCAGATTTTGGAGCTCTGGGCCGACATTGTGTTTTTGGTGCACAGTGTGAGGTATGATTACCTGCTGTGTGAAAGGTACTCCATGGAGAGCAGAAAGTGTTTCCTGTTTTCATTTTTTTTTTTACACGTAGTTATTATTATTCTGATTTACATGGGTATGTCATGCAGGGATGCTTATCAGCATGCCTGTATACACACTGCACTATTTATACAATCTGCATGTGTGTTTGGTCTGTCATGTTTTACTTTCTGTCCTATGTTGTCTATTGATATCTTGCTGCAAACCAAATCGCCCTTAGGGGACAATAAAAGCCTGAACTAACTAACATCAGTACAGCAGCGCATTCCATCATTACGTTCCAAAGATGTAAGTTATGGTTTAATAAGCATCAAACAGGCAGGTGAGAGTGACAAGTGTGCAGAATTGCAGAGAGAGACCACATCAATTTGATAGTGAGAATCGATGATTCAGAAATCCCATTTTTCACACAAAGTGAGACAAAGTATTGTTTTAAAATAAAATAAGAACACGCGTTTATCCGTGCCCTCTGTCTGAACAAGTCAGTGAAGCTTAAAGAAGAAGAGGAGCAGAGAGAACGCCATGTGGAGAACATTCTAGAGTAGAAGAGGAGCAGAGAGAACACCATGTGGAGAACATTCTAGAGTAGAAGAGGAGCAGAGAGAACGCCACGTGGAGAACATTCTAGAGTAGAAGAGGAGCAGAGAGAACGCCATACGGAGAACATTCTAGAGTAGAAGAGGAGCAGAGAGAACACCATGTGGAGAACATTCTAGAGTAGAAGAGGAGCAGAGAGAACGCCATACGGAGAACATTCTAGAGTAGAAGAGGAGCAGAGAGAACGCCATGTGGAGAACATTCTAGAGTAGAAGAGGAGCAGAGAGAACACCATGTGGAGAACATTCTAGAGTAGAAGAGGAGCAGAGAGAACGCCACGTGGAGAACATTCTAGAGTAGAAGAGGAGCAGAGAGAACGCCATACGGAGAACATTCTAGAGTAGAAGAGGAGCAGAGAGAACACCATGTGGAGAACATTCTAGAGTAGAAGAGGAGCAGAGAGAACGCCATACGGAGAACATTCTAGAGTAGAAGAGGAGCAGAGAGAACGCCATGTGGAGAACATTCTAGAGTAGGAACATAATCACAATGAACCCGGGCTGCTTCAGAGTGACACACTGAGATCAGCACGTCTAACAAGAGGCCGACAGGATGAGCTGGAGGAACACTGGAAAGGGGAAAGCCTGTACAGCATGGTAGAAGTGAGGTAAAAGCACTTAATGTGCTATAGTAAAAAGTGGTCGGCTGGCCATAGCAAAGTTCCAGCCTTAAAGTTCATCATCATCCTCCTCCTTTAACATCATCATCATCATCTTTGGGAAACTGTGACTTGATATGAGGTTGGTTTGTGCGTCAGTTTAAGGAATTCAGCATCACATGCCTTGGCTTGGGTCATATTATTCACACAAATTGTTCGCATAGACGTCTTCATTGACGAAACTACGTGACCTACATAAGATTAGGTGGAGAGAGTACCTCACATGAAGGTCTATGGAAGGAAGCACAACAAGTATCACACTTGAGCATGTTCAAAATCCCCATCATCCAATTTGCTTGGGATCTCTGATCTGTCTTTTTGGTAGTAGTTTACCCACCATTAAATATGATAGAATGGGTCAATAGTAAAACTAAAATCAAGGTTGTCACACTGTGGTTGGTTGGTTCATGACTAGGCGTACAACCACAAATGTGTGTGTGTGGGCTTGCATACAAAGAGCATAAGGCCTTGGGGGAAGAAGCAAATGAAGGAAACCTTTGAACTGGATTTAAGTAACGTGACGCGACAGAACTTGAGGGGTATGACGTGACACAGGCTGTCGATGGAGGTTTCCCCTACATTTTGGTTCTCTCGCTCTTCCCTCCATTTATTGGCCCGATCCCCATCTTATCTGGGCACCCGGCTTTCAATGGCGTCCTAGCGAGTGCGTCACATCAAACGTCACTGAATGCCAAATGCTGAGTGGAAGGAGCGACAGAGCAAAGATGAGCGTGGGCTGAGAAGAAAGAAACGTTTAATAAACCTTGTTGTGATTTAAGCACAAACAGAGCTCAGATATATTTAGCATATAGATATAGATAGATATATACTCATCGGTCAACAGCTTCATTTTTTTCTTGTTTAGCACTGCAGCTGCATGCACACACACACACACATATATATATATACACAAACACACCGGTATATTGACACACACTAACCCTAACACATATACTAGTGACTGGTAAGAAGGAATCATAAATATGTGTGTGTGCGCGCGCGCGCGCGTGTGTGTCTTCAGAAAGCCTGTAGCTTTGTGCACAGTAGGGTGTATTTAGTGTGATGTGACAGTTTTGGACAGACTAGCCACAGAGTATGGTTTGGGTGAGGCGAAGTGGGGGTGGGGGTTAGGGGGGGTGGGGGTTAGGAAAAGTTGGTGCTGGGGGGGGGGGGGGGGGGGGGTGACCACTTAACGGTCACAGGAGGCCAAGTGGACTCCAATCATGTTTTATTCACGGCCTGAAGGTGAATTTTGCTAGTCTGAAGATGGGATGCGTGTGAGACACTCAATGGGCGTTATAAAAATAACCAGCGGAGCCTACCTGCAGCAGGTGGGACATCCTCCGTCTGTCAGGGTGGGCTGGGGAGATTCAAAAGCTCCAAGCTCTCAGCGGGTAACAGGATTATATCAGGGGAAGAACACAAACAAACCCAGAAACACAAGGCCACACACCGGGGGGGGATTAGAGACATGGACACAGGTGACCACATCAGTAATCAGCCCAGGTGGGGGGGCTCAGACACGGGGATGGGATTAGAGACATGACAACAGGTGACCACATCAGTAATCAGCCCAGGTGGGGGGGCTCGGACACGGGGATGGACTTCAGTTTGGGGCAGGGCTTGCTGCTGGTGTTGATGTTTGCTGCACTGCAGCAAGAAACATTCTGGGACATTATGGTTCCCGAGGAATGTAATGAAATAGACTCCGCAGAACATTGCGGAGCTGCCGAGTATGATGAAGGGTTCCAATGTCATCCCTGGTCTTCAGCGTATTCACCAGACCCTGCAGTATCACAGCCAAGCTCTACAGTCAACCAATGCTGAACAACACCGCCCTCTTTTGGTCTGTGTTTTATTGCAACGCTCGGGCAAAGACAACATGTCATACACTCAACGGTCTGAAGCTCTGCTCATGCCAGACATCAGGACCAGACATAAATCTTCCCATCAGAGGCTCCTGACAGCAGGTACGCCCCCGTGGGGTCAAACGTGACGCTCTGCACCGCGTCGTCATGGTGAAGAACCCCAGCCACCTGATTGGTGGACAGATCGACCACCCGCGCCGAGCCGTCCTCCCCCGCTACCGCCAGCATCCTCCCCCAGGGGTCAAAAGCCACCTGGTTGCTAGGCCTGGGCCCCGTCTCCACGACGACGGAGGGCGCCGCTAGGTTCCGCAAGTCCCACAGCATGACGACGCCGGAGGAGTCGCAGGAGGCGATGGAGCAGGAGGAGGAGGGGGGGGAGGAGCAGCAGGGGGAGGAGGGGGGAGAGGGGGAGCAGGGGGAGGAGGGGGGGGAGGAGCAGCAGGGGCCGGCGGCGGCGGCGTTGAGGGGGCTGCTGTGGCCCCTGACGGTCTGGCAGCACAGCGCGGTCCGGGCGTCCCACAGGCGGAGGGTCTTATCGGCGGAGGCCGACAGCAGGCCGCTGGAGCCCAGGAAGTCCACGCTGTTGACGGAGCCGCGGTGGCCGCGCAGGGTGGAGCGGCACCGCTCGCTCTGGAGGTCCCACACCTGCAGGGGGCGCCACCCGTAAGGCAGGCGCTCTAGAGAGGCGGCGCCAAACCCCCCTGCTAGCACGAACGCGCTGCGTAGCAGGGGGGGACAACGCTGGGCTGTGTGTAGCAGCTACCACCGTGAGCTAGCAGCTACCACCGTGAGCTAGCAGCTACCACCGTGTGTTAGCAGCTACCACCGTGTGTTAGCTGCTAGCACCGTGTGTTAGCTGCTAGCACCGTGTGTTAGCAGCTACCACCGTGTGTTAGCAGCTACCACCGTGTGTTAGCAGCTACCACCGTGTGTTAGCAGCTACCACCGTGTGTAGCAGCTACCACCGTGTGTTAGCAGCTACCACCGTGTGTTAGCAGCTAACACATTGAGTTAGCAGCTAACACATTGAGTAAGCAGCTAACACATTGAGTAAGCAGCTAACACATTGAGTAAGCAGCTAGCTCTGTGTGTTAGCAACTAGCTCTGTCTGTTAGCAGCAAACTGTCTGTTAGCAGCAAGTGGATTAGCTAGTGGATTAGTTTGCTAGTGGATTAGCATTGAGATGATGGCGAGAGACAAACAAATATTAAAGATATACTAAACATGTGTACTCATGATGGTCAATGGCTGTATTGTTGGACTGTGTGTGTGTGTGGTGTGTGTGTGTGTGTGTGTGTGTGTGTGTGTGTGTGTGTGTGTGTGTGTGTGTGTGTGTGTGTGTGTGTGTGTGTGAGAGACCTTGATGGTCGTGTCCATCGAGCAGGACGCCACAAAGTCCCCACAGGAGTGGAATGAGCAGCGCCAGGTTGCTGCGGAGTGGCCCCTCAGGCTAAGCACCAGCTGGCCCCTGCCCAGGTCCCAGATACGGACGCTGCCGTCCCCGCCGGTGGTCCCCAGTTTGGTCTCATCCGGGTGGAAGCCAACCCCCGACAGCCAGTCGGTGTGGCCCTCGCCGCTGGCCCCCAGGTCTCCGGCTGGCAAACCCCACAGCTTCCACATGCGGTCGTCGCTAGAGGACGCCACCGCGCACTTGGAAGGGTGGTGTGCGAGGCAGCTTATTGGACGGCTGTGTGCCTGTGTGGAGAGTGAATGAAGCGTCATGCGAAGCGTCTTTGAATAAACAATGTTAGACAATCACACTCATTACTCCGTTAAATATAGTTTACCTTGATTGTGCTTCTTAGCTGAAAACCGTCAGCTTTGGCCGTGTTTGGAGCATCAGAGTCCATGGTCCGCCCCTTCATGCTCAGCGCCGAGTTGTTCCCACCACTGCCTACGGGGAACTTTGAATCCCCGGCGACGTGTTTAACGGAGCCGGATGGCTCGGGTGTTTTCTTAGAAGGGTTTTTTGTCTTACACCTGGCCTGCCTGGCGTCCTGATTGAGGCTTTGTCCCCCTTCGGATGGCTCCATGTTGTGGAGCGTCGCTTGGAGGCGCTGCACCTGCGCTAGCGCCTTGTCCCTCTCCAAGCTCACCAGCATCTTCTGTCTGAACACGCTCTGGTACCGCTCACTAATCTGCCTCACCGCCGGCTCATACCTGCCACATTGAGCCTTCAGCTTCTTCATGTCTTCGATCAGTCTGTTCTTCTCCTGAAGGACCCGCTTGTGGTGCATGCGGTGGAAGTCCCGGGCTTTCTGCAGGCCTGTGAGCGTCTCGGCGGTGGCCGAGGCCATTGACCTGTACTCGTCCCTCTCCCTGTGCACGCTCGTCAGCTCACTATCCAGACGGTGGTTCTGGATGTACACATCTGCCACCACGCCAACCAGCTCAGTATTGAGCAGGCCCTTCTGCAACATCTCGTTCCACTCAGTCTGGAAACAGTCAAGCGTCTTGGTCATACCCATCTTCAGGAGAAAGTTGCGTAGATAATCTTCCACTGCTTCTGGCGGAGGGCACACGCCGGCTCTTGTATTTGTATTTCTAGCTGGTTGAGGGGCAGCTGGTTGGATGACATCTGAGCGTTGTTTGACGGCCAGTACGGTGGCCTCCAGGTCCTCCTCCTCCGGCAAACTGCTGTCCTCCTCAATAACCTCTTCGTACTGGAATGTCTCATCACTCTCCGCCGGGATGAACTCTGTAAACCTGAGGTGAAATGAACCTGGGATGCTGCCTTGTTTTCTAGAAGTTGTCATTGTTAAGTCCGCAGTCATTCCCAGGTTGCAACTAGATCGGTCTACACGGGCGAGGAGAGCTTGGAGTTACTATGGAAACCGGAAATGTCTCGCCTGTCAAAGGAGTCCTCGCGAGATTTTGTGTTTGTGTCTCGTATACAACAATCATGGCGGACTATCGAGAGGCGCCCTTGGCCACTCGGCCAAAAACCTTAGATCCGAATGAATACTTCAACCTGTCGCCGGACTACCGACGCGCCGAGGCGGAGAGGGCAGCCCTGCGGGCCGGCCTGAAGAGGCAATACCAGCTGCAGCTCAACAACCCGCACAGGAAGGAGCTGATCGTGAGTGACCTGCTGCAAAGTCAGAGCCCCCTTCAAGGGCTCGGCTAACGCTTGGATGCTAACGTGAGCTAGCGAATCTAAACTTAAAAAGGATAACTTTGCCGAATAAACAGACGGCGTTCCAAGTCAAAACCTATGATCACTGTTGCTTTCTGGATGCTGGATGATTCCGTTTCGGATAGCGAGCTCACATCGGAGATGGCTCTGTTAGCTTGGCTTCAACCAAGGCATAAGTTGAAATCAAAGTGCAACTTGGGAGTCATGTGTGCCCATAATGCCTATACTTATTTATGCAGATTGTTGAAACGTAACGCCAACTCTGTCATTACAGTATGTGCTCGTAACCTTAAGCAGACCTTTAGAATCGCCTGTCAAAATACTCCAACAAGTACATAATTAAGGTAAACTGAACTCTTCACACAAGAGTTAACCAAGAATGCTCTGCTTAGACGCATTCATATAAAAAAGCTAGATAAGTCAGGGACGGATGGAAATTAGATGGATGCAAACATGCATACAATGGATACAACCCTATTGACGAGTAGGATATAATTTGTCCCTACAGGAAGACCCTGCCCTGAACCGCTGGGTGTATGCACGAGCCAACCCGTACAACCACTTCAAAGCCACAAAGAAGACGTCTCTGCTGGGTGCTTTGTTTGGAGTCGCTCCCCTCTTCATCCTCTACTACGTCTTCAAGACGGACAGGGTACGTTTGTATAGACGCACTACGTACTGTCAATGCATTGCAGACCAAGCGTTAGATGTGGGATGATGTAACACAGATATGGTAATGTTTGTGTTCAGGTCGTTTGTGGGCGCGGAGG
>NC_079434.1:21239305-21324706 GCF_026213295.1 Gadus chalcogrammus | reverse complement strand
AGAGGACAGAGACAGAGGACAGAGACAGAGACAGAGACAGAGACAGAGAGAGAGAGAGAGAGAGAGAGATAGAACGAGAGATAGAACGAGAGCGAGAGAGAGAGAGAGAGAGAGAGAGAGAGAGAAAAAAACAAAGGAAAGAGCGCGCGGCGGCGGCGGCGGGGCGGCGGCGGCGGCGGCCCAGAGCCCCCTCCCTCATAATAGTTTGTTGTGATAAGCCATTGTGAGAGAGGCACGCGCACCCCAAGGCTGTCAATTTGATTAGCCATTATACTGCACGTTTAATTGCAGTTATTGGCTCGTCATCCCCCCGCTCCGCTGAAGAGGCCGCGCTGCGACCCCACACTGCCATCAGGTGTGTGCACAGCGCTTCATTATCCCGCAGGAAGACGAGCCGCACACGTCCTCGGAGCGCGTGTGTCCCGCGCCCATTATACCTGTCAATTGGCTATGTGCATAATTGTAATTTCAGTTTTAAATGCTGCCACATAATCAACTGGCATTAGCACCTGACGCAACCGAACAGAGACTAAGTGTGTCAGCCGCGTGTGCACGCGCGCGTGAGAGGGGGAGAGATAGTGAGTGTTTAATGGCTTTCTATTGCTGCCCGCATGACATGCACAGCTGTTGACCAGCGATGCGCAGGTCGGGTCAACAACCGAGCCATGCCATCCCATAATGGAGCCTCGGCTACTGTTGCCAAGGTAGAAGCAGCCGGGCTGGCACCGACTGCGCACAGTAATTCCTCCGTGCTCAAATAAAATACACACACACACGTTTAGAAACACACACACCACACACTCACACACACACACATTTAGAAACACACACACAGTTTGCAGCAATTGACTGACAGGTGTCAGAAAGGCAGGGCTAAAATGTTACAGGTAGTTATTGAATTTAGAGCCCCTCAACTCTTCCTACCTCTAACACACACACACACACACACACACACACACACACACACACACACACACACACACACACACACACACACACACACACACACACACACACACACACACACACACACACACACACACACACACACACAAGCGCTTTGTTCCTGCACTGACACCATTTCAATTTGCTCCACAAATCTGCAGTATTTTCAGCCTGACTGCCTAAGGAGCAAACCAGCTGTGAAATTGCCTCTCTCCCGGGCGGGTAGGAGCCCCCCCCCCCCCCCAACCTGCTCCTGTGACTCCCTTTTCATCCAATAGACCCTCCCTCCCTCCCTCCCCACCTGCCCCCCCAAACAACCCCCACCCTAATGAAAGCATGCATCCAGAACGCTGTGCTGGCCGTGGCCAGGTGACCCCCCCGCGGCCGTGGCCAGGAGACCCCCCCGCGGCCGTGGCCAGGTGACCCCCCCGCGGCCGTGGCCAGGTGACCCCCCCGCGGCCGTGGCCAGGTGACCCCCCCGCGGCCGTGGCCAGGTGACCCCCCCGCGGCCGTGGCCAGGTGACCCCCCCGCGGCCCTGGCGCAGGGCGCTGTCCGCTCAGGCCTTGGTGTGCCTCTGGGGGGCGCTGTTTAGGGGATACATGAAGATAAAAGCAGGAGAAAGAGAAGCTAAATCACACAAATGGCCACAATCACTAAAGCACAGAGCAACAGTCTCAAAGTGTCCGTCTCACAATAGAGCCAGCACTCCGGCCCCCCCCCCCATCTGAACCACATCCACTCCGGCCCCCCCCCCATCTGAACCACATCCACTCCGGCCCCCCCCCATCTGAACCACATCCACTCCGGCCCCCCCCCCATCTGAACCACATCCACTCCGGCCCCCCCCCCATCTGAACCACATCCACTCCGGCCCCCCCCCCCCATCTGAACCACATCCACTCCGGCCCCCCCCCATCTGAACCACATCCACTCTGGCCCCCCCCATCTGAACCACATCCACTCCGGCCCCCCCCCATCTGAACCACATCCACTCTGCCCCCCCCCCATCTGAACCACATCCACTCTGGCCCCCCCCATCTGAACCACATCCACTCCGGCCCCCCCCCCCCATCTGAACCACATCCACTCCGGCCTCCCCCCATCTGAACCACATCCACTCCGGCCCCCCCCATCTGAACCACATCCACTCCGGCCCCCCCCATCTGAACCACATCCACTCCGGCCCCCCCCCCATCTGAACCACATCCACTCTGGCCCCCCCCATCTGAACACATCCACTCCGGCCCCCCCCCCATCTGAACCACATCCACTCCGGCCTCCCCCCATCTGAACCACATCCACTCCGGCCCCCCCCATCTGAACCACATCCACTCCGGCCCCCCCCATCTGAACCACATCCACTCTGCCCCCCCCCCATCTGAACCACATCCACTCTGGCCCCCCCCATCTGAACCACATCCACTCCGGCCCCCCCCCCATCTGAACCACATCCACTCCGGCCCCCCCCCCATCTGAACCACATCCACTCCGGCCCCCCCCCCATCTGAACCACATCCACTCCGGCCCCCCCCCATCTGAACCACATCCACTCTGGCCCCCCCCATCTGAACCACATCCACGCTGGTTCTCCTGAAGTTCTCCACTGGCGTGTCCAATGGAAAGCTGTCGACTCCGTGGACGCCACTGTGTGTGTGTGTGTGTGTGTGTGTGTGTGTGTGTGTGTGTGTGTGTGTGTGTGTGTGTGTGTGTGTGTGTGTGTGTGTGTGTGTGTGTGTCCGTCCAATTGAAGTCACCCAACTTGGATAACTTGTCTTGGATCATGTTTAAATAGTCTCCAGACCAAAATATCACTGCAGAGACAACACAAACAAGGCCTCCGTGCTGCACTCCACCTCTGCAACCCAGTGCTCAACGGCTCAGTTGCAAATGTGCCTGCTGCACTAAATACACAACCATCAATATCCAGCCCCCACACAAGTGGCAGCTGCTGGGGGGGGGGACGCTCAGAGAGAGGGAGAGGGGGCGAGAGAGAGGGAGAGGGGGCGAGAGAGAGGGAGAGGTGGCGAGAGAGAGGGAGAGGGGGCGAGAGAGGGAGAGGTGGCGAGAGAGGGAGAAGGGGCGAGAGAGAGAAAGTGAGAGAGCGCGATAGAAAGAGAGAGCAATAGAGAGAGAGAGAGAGAAAACATACATTTCCCCGAGCTGCAGCGAGGGCAACAAGCCTCTAAACTCTCGAGCTCCTTTAGAAGCCTTATTGCCGGTTGTGGTCTTCGCACCGATCAGCCTCACAAGACACCATAATGAGTCAATATATGTAAATCTTTACTAGGCAAACACGGCGGGAAACAAAGGCATTTAACTGGTGCTCTCGTCCGCAAGCCTCCGACGATTCAGCACCGGTAATTTCTTCCCATTGAAAGGCATAATTGCCTGCTATTTGAAGATATTCATGCTCAATTTTTGAAATTAATTTCAATTGGGGGGGAAATGTAGAAATGTCAGCTCCAGTGAAAGGGATTTGATTTCAATTATCCTCGCTCAAAGGACTGTGATTTCCAAATACACTTAAGCAAAATCATGACAAGAATTTTTGTTCGGCGAAATTCAGTGTTTAAAGAGCGATTAGGCGATAATGGGGCGGCTTTGAGCCAGCGCTGAATGCAGCCGTCTCCCTCTGAAAGGCACTCAATTATCTCTGATTGCTCCCGCTATAATGTATCAAATAGAGATACCTGCTATTGCCGTAATTTGTGTGAAAATTAACATGCTGCAATTTCCACTAGAGGGAAAAAGGAGCACTAATGGGAGCCTGAGCGTACATCAATAAAACGAGGGTGAGAGAGGCAGGCACACACGCACACACTTACACACACACAGACAGAGCGAGAGAGAGAGCGAGAGCTGTGGAGGGATGGAGGAACAGAGAGAAGGAAACTGGGGAGGAGAGAAGGAGGCTGGAGCGGTTGAAAGAGGAGAGGAGGATGGGGAACAAAGCTCTGGACAGACGCATGGAACTGAAAACAGAAGGGTACGTATGGCGAGCGCAGAGAAGAGCCAGACGAGGAGCGAGAGAGAGAGGCTCAGAGAAAAAAAGAGAAAGAAAGAAATTTAATTTACTGAAAATATTACAAATTGCACCTGTGCATAACTCCCTCGAATTACCAACCAATCAAGGCAGAGTGCCTATTACTCTCCCATTACATGGAGATCAGATCACGCTCTGATTCTGTGTCCAGAGAGAGAGAGCGAGAGAGAGAGCAAAAGCGAGAGAGCAAGAGCGAGAGAGAGAGGGAGCGAGAGCGAGAGCAGAGACGTAACACCCACAGCGATGGTAAATGTAGCGTGATGCAGGGGAGAAGATGGAAAAAAGGAAAACATGGAGGAGTCACAGGCAGGACTGAAACGACACCATCGTAACATTAGACAATCCATCGAGCCACCGTCCAAATACAAACAAATACACCCCATATCCTAATTTAAATACATGAATACATCAAATATATCATATATAAAATTAGGCCTGCCTATCAGGCCTACTATTAGGCAAATTGAATTTAAATTGTTGCCCATATTCATAGTCAGTTGGAAACAACAGTACGTCTCCGTGCCAATTAGCATGCAGCCATGAGAGCTAAGTGGGTCATATTTATTATGCATTATGTATATTGAGGTAAGCTGAAGGTTTAATTTAGTATGGGCCACGAGTCAATTTAACAGTGTGCTCTACCTGCTGCCACGATCACGTAGTGAGACTCCGAAGTCTGCATAATATGTTGTTATGCTGCACTTGACTTTTACGTGTCTGATAAAAAATAACCAGTTTCAAAGCCAATAAGAGACAGTGATTCAGCCACATGTCTTTGGCTGGGCAGCGTTGGACCGAACAAATCAAACAAAAAGGAAAAAAGCAAACCCACAAAAAAGGTTAATTTATAGGATCAGGTTTAAGCCTGGATGGCTCGCGGGGCAAGGCCAACTGAAGTCCAGGAGCAGCCGTGACTGTAAAAGACTAGGACTGGCTGTACAGAGTACTCTGACACCATTTACAATACATATCAGACATACCAGCCCTCAGCGAGGGCAGCCTCAAGTAAAAGTATGCTCAATTGATTCACTCCGCTACCAGTTTGACCACCAATACATGCATTTCACCCATTTATTTAATCAATAAACTTTGACATTTCTGTCAATCAAGATTCAAATATTAGATCAAGTTAAAAAATCACAATTGCGGCCGTCATTCTGTCAATATCAATCAGTCCACCTTAAAAGCACATGAGGGGGAACTCAAGCAAAGGTAAAGGCAGGGCTCTAAAGTGCGACCAATTTGGTCGCACATGCGACCTAATTTCTCAATGGTGCGACTAAAAAAAATCGGAGGTCGCACCGGTGCAACCAGCCGTTCAAAAAGAAAAAAACTCTGCGACTCTGAAAGGCCCATATCATGGTCCAAACCAATCAGAGATAATGAAGAGCGGGACCCCCCTCTGATTGGCCGTGGTCCAGATATTCCTGTTTATTCTACTTCATTTAAGAATGCTCGTCAGAATTTTGCGATTTTCACTGGCTACAATATTGCATCTGTCAGTTGTCAAATTTGCTGAACAAAATGTTAAACTTCAATAATTGTTCAGTCAACTTATATCGTGCATTTATTTAAGCTCTCAACAGCATAACCATACAGCTTCGCCACATCGGCGGGAAAACACGGCACACGCAAAGTAGGCTACATCCATGGAATCAGCCGTTGAAAACCAGTCTGCATGAATCGTATGACAACTGGATGGCAGGGGATGCGGACAAGGTATACACCGCAGGGGAGAACATGAGAGCCCCAGCTCGCCGCATAGTAGCCTGGGTGCTTTAAGCATGGAATAAGCTGGATACGGAGTGGATGAAAAACGATGTGTGTGTTTGTGTGTCACTCTGTTCGAGCCTGCATGAGAGTTCAATGTTGTCATTAGCTGTTACGTCTTTCTGACCAATCGCAGTTCAAGGCCGACCTGGGCTGTTCCACTTCGGGAGGGGGCGCTCAGTTACTCCCCTCTAGACAAAACGGAATTGGTTGCGACGTTGACCCGGCGCCGCCTGAAACGTTAACGGGCCACCGGGAATTCTCCCAACTCTCCCGATTACCACTCTGCGTGTTCGTGCGTGCGTGCGTGCGTGCCTGTGTGTGTGTGCAGGCGTTATTCAATTGCCTGGTAAACATATAGGCCTACGGTAATATTCATACTGGTTTAAATAATGCATTTGATAGTAGGCTATTTCCCATCGTTGCTGAGCAAGAGTTTTGTTCGAAAGTTCAGTGATAGAAAACAAATAATAGCCCGGGCTATTGCCAAAGATCAAGAAGGCCAAACTACATGAGTTGGCCATCAGAGGGGCATGTGACTGCAATTGAGGATAGTCCATAAGACCTGGAGCCATGAGATGTTCAGTTTGAAGTTTCAGTTTAAAACACTTGCACTTTTAATTTAGATTTTCTTTTTATTTCATTTATCTTCAGATGTTTTAAGTTTAAATTGCAGCTCAGTGAAGCACTTAAATCACCAAAATGTTTCAGTGAAATTACCTTTCTTGTGCAAATATTCAAATAAAGAACATTAGGTTGACCAGATTCTTAGTTCATCACTTACAAGTCAATATTGCCTACATGGACAGCTATTTAAAAAACGTGAACCTGTAAAACTGCAGTGTTGAATGCGATATGGTCGACAATTTGGGTGCACCTAACTTTTGTGCTGGTGCACCTAAGAAAAAAAGTTAGGCGCACCAGTGCAACCAGTGAAAAATGTTAGTTTAGAGCCCTGAAAGGTGTGTGCAAGTGAGAGAGGGAGCAAGAGGAAGAAATGGGTAGAAACTAGGCGGCAGAGGAGGCAGAGCGCAGGTAGGGGCCAGCGGGCACCGAGAGTTAAATGTTTTATTCAGCCATCAGTTTAAAGTGCCAGGCCCCTCAGGCCCAGCGATGGACGCCTAAGTGGCTATGGTGACAGGACAAATTGGTCTTCTGGTTTACAACCTGTCGCCACAGAGCTAGACCCAGCAAAGCAACAGGGAGAGGCGAGAGATAAAGAGAGATAGAGAAAGAGAGATCGAGCAGAAGAGAGAGAGAGCGAGATAAAAAAGTGAGAGAGATAAAGAGGGAGCGAGAGAGGGACGGGGGGGGAGGGAAAGAAACTGGGCACAGAGTGCCACATGTAAGACAGAAAAGAGTGCTGTGTGGAGGTTTGCCATGAATAGTGAGACTGAACAAAACATTGATTGAACCATCACAGCAAATTGAACAAGGCAGCTTTTCTTTTAAATCCAGTGGTCAAGCTAACAAAGTGTTGCGCAGGCATAAAACAGATGGCTGGAAGCTCTCCAAAGGGAACACCTCAACCTGGATGCCCAGTGCCGGGAACCAATGCAAACGAACATGCACAAAGTGGGACATGGGGCCCCTAGATACACGGCAGCTCTGAATGAAGACAAAAAATAGGATAGCTGAATGCCAATGAAAACAGTGTCTGCAAGTGTGGTGAACATTGGAGATATTATCTATATAAAAAAGGTGCAACTTTAGCTCTATAGCACCACCACCTGGGAAAATGGAGTTATTCAATCTAAACGTGTTCAGTACAAGTCAGCGGGTTCAGACCGCAAGGGTGAGCGCTCTGTTCAGAGATCAGTCACTCACTTCATCTGATGCAGCCTGTGTGTGTGTGTGTGTGTACATGTGGGTGTGTGTGTGTGTGTGTACATGTGTGTGTACATGTGTGTGTACGTGTGTACGTGTGTGTGTGTGTGTGTGTGTGTGTGTGTGTGTGTGTACATGTGGGTGTGTGTTACCTCTGGTCTGAGTGTAGCCCTGGTGCAGGCGGGGCAGATGGGCCCATGGCGAGAGAAGGAGATGGGCAAACGCCTGGTTCTGTTCTGGCAGGCCTGGTCCTCACAAACCAGCCATCCCTAGGAGAGAGAGACAGAGACAGACACAGACAGAGAGAGACAGACAGAGAGACAGACAGAGAGAGACAGACAGAGACAGAGAGAGAGAGGAAGAGACACAGAAAGAGAGATTAGCCCCAGTGCTTTCATCAAGGGGACAATCTTTCATGTATAAATATTAGTAACATGTAACGATACATACCGTACCGACATTTTTTCGGTACGGTCTAACAGTTCCATGCACGTTTTGTTTAGGTGCGTACTGATTTTTTCTTTTTAATGATTTATTGATTATCACACTCTGTGTGTCTCGTCTTGTCGTGATGTTTTGTATTGAGGAACACAATGGAAATAAGTCCTGGACTTTATTGTGTTTTTATCCTCAATTGTATTTGATGTCTTTTCATGTGTGCAAGACATTTGTTTGATACAATTTAATAAATCAAAATGAAATCAAAAATTAACTTGTCTGTAAATTGTTCCTTTTCAGCAGTATTGACCTACTTTTTTGTATTTATTGTTGAAAGTTTGTTAAAAACCCAAATTTTGCTTGTTATAAATGATAAAAAATAAATGTATGTTTGGTTTCTTTTAATCCTTCTGTAACGAAAATCATACCGAACCGTGACTTAAAAACCGAGGTATGTACAGAATCGTGACTTTTGTGTATCGTTAAACCCCTAATAAATATACAAGTATTTTTTTATAATTACCACTCCTATTGGCTGCATCAAATCAAGCGAATGATTATAGATATCGTAAACTTCAAATTTGTACGTAAAAATATATATAGATATATTCTTTTTTTTTAATATATATAAATGTTGGACACATAATGGCAGAATGTAAAAGGTGAGGATTGAGGAGCAGGGGTCAAGATGGTGGGAGGTTGCTGGGCAGGAGAAGAGGACGAACTTCAAGGGCCCATGCCGGGGAGGGAGAATGACATCTGCGGACGGGTTCCACCTGCCGCACTCGCCAAACCTGCTCCATCCAGAACCAGCGATTTATAGTTCCAGACATGTGCTCCAGTGAAACCCTTCCAGAGCTACGTGTCCCCCGGTTCTCCCCAACGCAGACGGAACCCTTCTGCCATCCTCAACCGGCTCCCACCTTCTGTATCCACCGCTCTCTGTTGACGTCTCCGTCATCAGCGCCCCCCGGGGTAAGCCGGAGGCAGGTGCTGTGGTTAGCCGTGGCCCAACCCCCCCACCCTTCTGTGAACACACACGCCTTTTATGACCCGTCATTACCAAGGGGGGGAGGGGGGTAATGCCAACTAATGACAGACCAGCCGTCCTCTACTTTGAATGGCTTTTCTACAATGCCTTCTCTTGGCGCGTCCGCACACTTTAGACTAAAGGTCTGCTGGACCAGGTGAGCCTGGACCAGCGTTAGACTAAAGGCCTGCTGGACCAGGTGAGCCTGGACCAGCGTTAGACTAAAGGTCTGCTGGACCAGGTGAGCCTGGACCAGCGTTAGACTAAAGGCCTGCTGGACCAGGTGAGCCTGGACCAGCGTTAGACTAAAGGCCTGCTGGACCAGGTGAGCCTGGACCAGCGTTAGACTAAAGGCCTGCTGGACCAGGTGAGCCTGGACCAGCGTTAGACTAAAGGTCTGCTGGACCAGGTGAGCCTGGACCAGCCTGGACCAGCGTTGGCCAAAAGATGGCCAACACCGATGATGTTTTGCACAGGAATGTATCAGCAATAACATTCACAATCCAAATCAAAGCGATTAAATGATCATCTTTTTTACTTCAACCAGCCCTGAATCATTAACTCTACAGCCGACTGCAGCCGTGGCCGGTACGTCTTGTACATCCACACACATCTTCACCAGTCGGCAAATTTACCTTGAAAACAAACAACCATTACGGTCCACAGCAGGGTTCTGTGTTCTGTGTTAATCATTGAGGTGGACCCTCAATACGCAGTTTCAATTTATCTTTACCAGGACAGCAAGACGGTTGTAATCTGAAAATGAACCGCCGAGACGACACAAGAGTCAGGAGGCTAACCCTGATCGTTACCACACCATCACACACACAAACCCCCCTCTAACACACACACACACACACAAACCCCTCTCTAACACACACACACACACACACAAACCCCCCTCTAACACACACACACACAAACCCCCCTCTAACACACACACACAAACCCCCAGCCAAACCCCTTTAACACACACACACACACACACACACACACACACACAGCCAATCTCCTCTAACACACACACACAAACCCCCAGCAAATCCCCTCTCACACACACACACACACACACACAGACACAGACACACACAGCCGATCTCCTCGAACACACACACACACACTCCCCTCTAACACACAGACACACACACAGCCAATCCCCTCTAAAACACACACACAGCCAATCTCCTCTAACACACACACACACACACACACACCCCTCTAACACGCTCAAACACCCACGTCTGCAGGTTCACAGCTTTACCAACAGATCCATGAACCAGGAAGACTAATTATCCCAACACTTTAGCAAAAAGACTGCAAGGCATCATGGGAAACCCGAGCGCTTGCCACGCACTGATAACGCCGGGCGAGGACAATGCACCACGGAAATGGGAGATAAGTTCACTGTGTGCGTTTTTCATTGTGCTGCTTACATTATTATTTGCATTTGATCTCAATATTTCCTTTTGGTTCCCAGTGACAGACTAGGTACACATTGCTGTTCCCATGGGATGTCCTTGAGCTATTAAGGCCACAACCCTACATTGTCTCCTTGATCACAGGTTTTTATCAGCATAATCATTCAAATGATACATTAATATTAATGGCACAATTAAATAATATGATAAATGCCAGATCTACTTTTTAAAAGAAGGGTCCGGTCTAAATATTGCAGCAGAGTATCTTGGATCAGTGACTCGGCTGACCTGCACACACACACCCTACCTGCACACACACACCCTACCTGCACACACACACCCTACCTGCACACACACACCCCTGCATGAGAGCCATGGACGCTTGGCCCTGAAAAACACACACACACTTAATTGAGGCGGGTATGACAGACAGAAAGGAAACTAAAGCATGGAGCGCATTGAGGGGAGAAAAAACCCACATCTAATTAAGGCATTTAGCGAGAGTGTGTGTACCAGAGTGTGTATGAACGTGAGTGTTAGTGGGGAAGGAGCACAGAGTGTGTGTACCAGAGTGTGTATTAACGCGAGTGTTAGTGGGGAAGGAGCACAGAGTGTGTGTACCAGAGTGTGTATGAACGCGAGTGTTAGTGGGGAGGGAGCACAGAGTGTGTGTACCAGAGTGTGTATGAACGCGAGTGTTAGTGGGGAGGGAGCACAGAGACTGGAGGTGGCTACAGTCGGACGCGTCGCAGAATAAAGGCCCATAATTGCATAATTACAGCAGTGGATACCTGACACGCTGAATGCAGACGTCAAATGAGTTCCACATAATTTAACCAAACAGAGGCAAGACCAGGGCAGTGACTCCCCCCTCCGTCGCAAGACACATCGTCTGGAGCCACACACACACACACACACACACACACACACCCACCCAACGCCAGGACTGACCCTCACCGTAGATCTAGGTCTGTGGCCTCTCTCCAGTGAAGGCGAGTCTGGACCTTCTCTAGCTGGACTCTGTTTAGGACCCAGGCGTATCTCCTAGCAGGGTTGGCTCTCATGTTGTATCGTATAAATCTCTAATTCACCCGTTTTCTCATCACGCATGTCAGTGAATGGTAAAGATAATTTAAATTAACGCACACTGATTGTCTTTACCGATGGAATTCACCTGAAATGTGCCAACACGCACAGACACACGCACACGCTCCCCCCTCAAAGACCGGGACTGGTGGGCTCTCCTACTGGCTTTGTGCCTCGGCAATCAACACTTTCAGCTCCAACCTGAATAGGCCTGAAAAACCAGCCCCTCCCACACCCACACACAAACCCCTACCTAAACCCCCCCCCCCCCCACGCACACACACACACCCCTACCTAAACCCCCCCCCCCCCCCCCCACGCACACACACACACCCCTACCTACCTACACCCACCCTGAATTGGAGCCAAACCGTTCCACTTTGTACATCCTCTGCTTAATCAAAGCATCTCCATTCAACAATCTGACCTTTTGTTCAAAACAGGATTATCCCCTCCCTGGTCTTCCCTCCCCCTCTTCTCCTCCTTTCTCCCCCTCTTTACTCCCCCTTTCTCTCTCTCTTTTCTCCCACTTTCTCTCCCTCTTTTCTCCTCCTTTCTTCTCCCCCTTTCTCTCCCTCTTTTCTCCTCCATTCTCTCCCTCTTTTCTCCTCTCTCCCCCTCTTTTCTCCTCCTTTCTCTCCCTTTCTCTCCCTCTTTTCTCCCCCCGCCCCTCGGGTCTCCAGGGGCGACCCACATGACGAGGGTAATTGCAATAATTTGTTAAACGCCATGGCAACGGTGGTTAGACAGGAGGGGGAGGAAGGGGAGGGGGGGTTGTTGGACAGAGAACGAGTGACTACCATTTTGCCAAAGACAGTGGAAGGTGGGGGGGGGAGGGGAGGGAGAAACAAGTGTTTGTAGAGGCCCTGGGTGCTGGTTCATGGGTAATGGAAGCGGTGGGGAGGGCTGGTGGAAGCGTTGGGAGGTAATCCCAGTAATGATTAATGGCCCTGTGGTCGTGGCTAGAGAGGCTAACACATATATAACCACACACACACAGAGGTACAGGCCTTTCACTCTATCTGGCCGACAAACAGTTCTATTTGAACTCTCCCTTGGCCTGAAAGGAATCCTTAATTACACAATATTACCCCTCATCGCCCCACTGTGTGTGTGTGTGTGTGTGTGTGTGTGTGTGTGTGTGTGTGTGTATTCAGTGGTAGCAGCTGTTTCACAGGTTGCAACAAAGGGGTTTAGGGGCTCACTCCCCACACATTCTCTGCACTAATTGATTTCTGTTCAGCACTGTGGGAGTGTACCCCCCCTGCCCCTCAACCCAGCCCTGAATCCAACTACACACACACACCGTCTCGGCCTTTCAAACAGAGAGCATTCCACTCGCTCTAGACCCAAGGTGTTACAAGCCGCCACCATGACAGCCAGACTGAGCCAGCAACAGCGCTGCAGAGAGCCAGAGAGACAACGCTGGAATGCCCTCGTTGGCCCGGCACACATGGCGGCGCTCGTCAGGTGACAGATGGAGGTGCAGTCTGTCCCCACCGGCGGTGCAGGTACAGTCTGTACCTGAAAGAAAGCCGGGGCGAGACGGTGGGTCTAAAGGACTTCAGGGGAGGGACGTCCCGATGGAGAGGGTTCTTCAACACTCAATACATTAGAGAACGCCCTGGGCCTTGAGGGCCTTGAGGGCCACTGACGGCGCTCTTTATCACCCTCTGTTCACAAACCATTTCACCCTTAAAGGTTGTATCAGCGATGCTAGGCCGAAGCATAATGATCACATTCATCTGATCTTTCCTCCCGCTCCGCTAGCTGCCCGCCCCATAAGCAGGCCGGCAAAAAAATGCGTCTCTGTTGGCAGCCTATTCTCCGAGATCGCACACAAAAACAAATGGTACTACCAACCACTCAAAACCAAAATAAATAGTATTCCAACCAATCACCGACCAGGGCTTGGTGGGTGGGCGTTGCGCTGCGTTCACGATGGTCTTTACTGGATGCACGAAGCGCGGAACGGAGGGGCGAGCGGACTCTGTTTGGGATCTCGCTTCAGATACCAACAGAAGTGACGTTACCCAACGTTACCCAGCAGCTAGATTCACACTCTGCCCAGGCGGGGGTCTGCATGACCCCGAAAGAGGGACCCCCTAAAAAACAAGTGTCCAGGCTAAGGTGTTGTACTTCCAGCCTTCACTCCCCAGACTGCACCCTACCAGGAGGCCTCCTGGAGTAAGATGTGCAACTCCTTCATTACCTGGATGTGAATACATCGTTACTCATTTAGGATTCATGTCCGCTTAATGACTAAACAGAACTAGCATGAACTCCCGCAATGCATACGGGTTAAGACACGGCTGGCTAGTGTGCCATTTCACCTTACCTAACATTAATTAATTAATTATTCATTAACATTGGTTAATGCAGTAATAAGCATTAACTCAGGTCCAGCTACCTAGGGTAAGAGTATTGGTTAACCCTAACCTACAAACTCTGACCCCTCTGCTATTGCTAAATAACGTTTATTACTCAATTATCCAATATTCATGAATGGTTAATAAATGAACCTTTGATATACTTTCAAAGAATCTAATTAAAAGCTTGTTCTAGCATTAACCAGGACCATCTGGTATTAAATGGCCATTGTTGATCTAATTGTACAATTTAGAAGGCAGTCTTATCTGTAAACCTGAGTACATGTTCACGGCCTGCGCTGCATTCTCCTGCTGGTTTTGACTTATTCTTCCTCCGGTTCACAATGCCATGAATCACCATGTACAGTAGCCTCAGCCATTCACTGATTAATAATAGATTGTGTTTATGAAATGGAATTTAAATGCACACATTCAGTGCTGCGCCCTTCAAAGCCTCAAATAAGGTTCACATTTAAACCGACTGTATAGCAGAGGGAGAGCGCGAGAGAGAGGGAGACAGAGAGAGAGAGGGAGACAGAGAGAGAGGGAGACAGAGAGAGAGGGAGACAGAGAGAGAGAGGGAGAGCGAGAGAGAGAGAGGGAGACAGAGAGGAAGAGAGTGAGAACAGCTGGCTGCCTCGGGTACGGCACAAGCTGAAGCATTAGGGAATGAATGGAGTCTAAATTGAAACTAAATTAAGTCCATTTACTGCCCTGCAGGTGGGGAGGGGGTGGGTATGGGGGGGGGGGGGTATGGGGGGGCCTGTGTGTGACGCTGAACAGGAGGAAGTCTTCTGTGTATTCAGGAGAATAATGCTAAACAACAGAACCAACCCGAGTAGCAATAATCAGGAACACCCCCCCCCCCCACTGCAACAACCCAATACTCACACTGTAGTA
Source organism: Gadus chalcogrammus (assembly GCF_026213295.1). NCBI lineage: Eukaryota > Metazoa > Chordata > Actinopteri > Gadiformes > Gadidae > Gadus > Gadus chalcogrammus. Next base: position 21,309,879 of record NC_079434.1, on the reverse strand, counting down.
CTTCTTGATGTGTTTGCGGATGTCGAGCAGCAGCTTGTTGCTGATGTTGGCGTGGTAGTCGATGAGGCGGGCTCCGCAGGGGGCGTGGCAGCAGCGCATCAGCCCCGGCTCCAGCGTCTGGCCCTGGGGGAAACACAGCCCGTCGCGCCGGGGACATTCAGTTACGCCGAGGACTTTGTGAATTGCTAACGTTTATTTAGAAAACAAGAACGTCCGCACCAGGGGTAAGAGCGACCTAAAAGGGGTCACTAAAGCGGTTGGATAGTGGAGGTTCTGGGTTCAAACCCCAACGTCTGAGCAGTGGGGACCCTTGGGCAAGACGCCTCATCTGCTCCCTAATGACAATCTTCAGAAAAACTAAATAAAAACACTTCCTCTTTGGAAACAAGCCCCACACTAAGCACCAGATAAACGGGCGACGGGACCTGAGACATTGAGGACGGTTGGAACGCCTCATAACTTAGCTGAACAGCCCTCCACAAAAGAGCCAACGTCTGCAGACATGCAGCACTGAGGTGCTATTAGGGCCGACCCGCGGCGTCGTTCCCCCCCAACCTTCACAAAGGACATGCCAGGCATGAAGGGGCGTGTGGAGGGAGGCAGCGGTGCAGTCAGAACACCTGCGACCTGAAAACGGGAACGTCTGGTGGGCCAGAGGAACCAGGTCAACGTGACCTTAACCACTTCAAATCTTCCACTTGACAGCCAGACCTATAGTTAATGCAATAAAAAGAACTAGAAACCAAGCCGCATAACGATTACGCCGAATAGAACCGCTTAAGCACTCTGTGTGGAAGCAACCTCCTTTTGGGCTGCGGATGACAGCCACAGAAAGAGCTTCTGAGTTAAGAGTCGGCAGCGCACATGTATGGATGTGTCTGCTTGCGACACCCCCTCTACCATCTCCTTTGTGGTGCGGCGGGGTTGGCCTGTCCAAAAAAACCAAAGAGGTCACCACTTTCCCTCCTGTTCAGAGCCGTGTCCCAGCCTTCGCGCGTCACTGTTCCAGCACACATTCAGGATTTGGCTAAATACTGCAAACCGACACACTGAACAAATCCTTCTCTCCTTTCCTTTGGTTGAAGTGTCTTTTTTCCGAAGGCCTTACCGGAATGCCTCCCTGTTCTCTCCCCGTCATGCCCCCCCCCCCCCCACCAGCCCTCTACTGCCTTATCTCCCCCCGTCATTATCTCCCCGTTCCCTAGCCCTAACCCATTCCACACAGCACTCCCATAACAGCTTTTCCTCCTCCCTCCCATGGACTAACATGTATGCAGCAGGTATATACAAAGACAAAGTTAGATAGAAACGAATATAGTCATGTATTTCTGGCTGTTTGATTACCAATATAGAATACCCATGAAATGCTGGAGGGAAACCACATTAACTATCAACTCGCAAGGACACAACCGGTCGTCGTCTCAGCAACATATCCCATCTTCTAGCCAGGGCAGTATGGCCCTCTAACGATATACATTGCCTTTCTGGGTAGTAAACCTGCCAAAAAAGGGACTTTTTTGTCTCTCTTGTCAAGTCACTCAACCTCAAACAGTACCAGCATGGTACTGAATAACCAAAAACTGCAAATAGACAAGAAACTCTTTGTAGATTATTTTCCTTCCCCAAATCATTACAATTCCCTCCCTCATTCCTCCCATGCAATAACTTCCCGCCTCCCTCTCTGCCGCTCCTCTCTCCCCTGCGTCTGCCTCCCAGAGTCAAGGCCTGGCTGTCCTCGGGCTGTCCTCTGGCCAACCACCCTAATTAACTGACTGACTTATTGGTGTCTCAACGTGTGTGTCTGAGGGTCTGACCAAACCAAAGGTCTCGTTGTCTTAGACAGTCACACACCAGGTACCACGTCCTGAGGGCTGTTGTTTGATAGTTTCGACAGGATTGTTTCTTCTTCAGGTAACTGATTGGTCTTGTATACTCAACTCAAACGTCAACTGTGTGCTATCCATGTCAGCATACAGAGCAAACATCTTTTGGTTCTTGTAATTGTCTGGCATCAGGATTCAGGTTGTGTTCGCGTCTCACATTTACATGTGGGTTTAATGGAGTTCGTCTTGACATCCATTTGGTTACTCATTCCCCATGTTAATATTACTTTGGTTATCTTTGCCTGTAGGGGTGGGAGGGTAATCCTAGTTTTATGACTGTCGGTGAGACATGAGTAGGCTGTGTGCCCTTCTCATTAGAAGATGATAACACAAACACACATCTGTAGCCACTTGTCAGCCCAAGGTTGCACTACTCTGTGCGCATGCACGTGCGCATGTGCGTGTGTTTACATCTACATGCATGCATGTTTTTGTGTTTGCGTGTGGTCCATGCGCAACAGGGTTAGGGTTTGTAAGTTGCAGAACCCGAGCTCTGCCAATGAAAACAGAGCTGAGCTGGGCAGCGGTCCAGCAGCAGGCGGAGACTCAACACACTCTGGGTCATCAGGAGTCCATCACAGGACATCTGACGCCCCTAATTAAACATTAAAGAAACAACGTTGAGGCTGTCTCCGCCTCAGATGCGTTGCCTCAACACCGTGTATTGTGTTGTGTATAGATGCTGGGGTGTTGTGTATAGATTATGGGCTGTTGTGTATAGGTGATGGGCTGTTGTGTATAGGTGCTGTGTATAGATGATGGGCTGTTGTGCATAGGTGATGGGCTGTTGTGTATAGGTGTTGTGTATAGGTGATGGGCTGTTGTGTATAGGTGATGGGCTGTTGTGCATAGGTGATGGGCTGTTGTGTATGGGTGATGGGCTGTTGTGTATAGGTGTTGTGTATAGGTGATGGGCTGTTGTGTATAGATGATGGGCTGTTGTGCATAGGTGATGGGCTGTTGTGTATGGGTGATGGGCTGTTGTGTATAGGTGATGGGCTGTTGTGTATAGGTGATGGGCTGTTGTGTATGGGTGATGGGCTGTTGTGTATGGGTGATGGGCTGTTGTGTATAGGTGATGGGCTGTTGTGTATAGGTGATGGGCTGTTGTGTATGGGTGATGGGCTGTTGTGTATGGGTGTTGTGTATAGGTGATGGGCTGTTGTGTATAGGTGTTGTGTATGGGTGTTGTGTATAGGTGATGGGCTGTTGTGTATAGGTGATGGGCTGTTGTGTATAGGTGATGGGCTGTTGTGTATAGGTGTTGTGTATGGGTGATGGGCTGTTGTGTATGGGTGATGGGCTGTTGTGTATAGGTGTTGTGTATGGGTGATGGGCTGTTGTGTATGGGTGTTGTGTATAGGTGATGGGCTGTTGTGTATAGGTGATGGGCTGTTGTGTATAGGTGATGGGCTGTTGTGTATAGGTGTTGTGTATGGGTGATGGGCTGTTGTGTATGGGTGATGGGCTGTTGTGTATAGGTGTTGTGTATGGGTGATGGGCTGTTGTGTATAGGTGTTGTGTATGGGTGTTGTGTATAGGTGATGGGCTGTTGTGTATAGGTGATGGGCTGTTGTGTATAGGTGATGGGCTGTTGTGTATAGGTGTTGTGTATGGGTGATGGGCTGTTGTGTATAGGTGATGGGCTGTTGTGTATAGGTGTTGTGTATGGGTGATGGGCTGTTGTGTATGGGTGATGGGCTGTTGTGTATAGGTGTTGTGTATAGGTGATGGGCTGTTGTGTATAGGTGTTGTGTATGGGTGATGGGCTGTTGTGTATGGGTGATGGGCTGTTGTGTATAGGTGATAGGTGTTGTGTATGGGTGATGGGCTGTTGTGTATGGGTGATGGGCTGTTGTGTATAGGTGATGGGCTGTTGTGTATAGGTGTTGTGTATGGGTGATGGGCTGTTGTGTATGGGTGATGGCCTGTTGTGTATGGGTGATGGGCTGTTGTGTATAGATGATGGATTGTTGTGTATGGGTGATGGGCTGTTGTGTATAGGTGATGGGCTGTTGTGTATAGGTGTTGTGTATGGGTGATGGGCTGTTGTGTATAGATGATGGATTGTTGTGCATGAGGAGGATCTGTGCGGGCTGGACTAGGGAGGAGGGGGCCTGAAGGGTTCTGAGGGGGGGGGGCTTTCCCCAAACACAAATCAAGCTTCCACGCTGCCGCTGTGTCCTTGAGCAATACACTAGATCTCCAGCCAGGGTGGGGGCCTTCGGCCAACCGATGACTGACCTGTGATGGACGGTGCAACAGGGAGGCAACAGCACAACGGACCAGCAAACGGTTCAAACTAGAACAACGCCCATTAAGACCGCTACGACCGCTCGGGGAACAAACGACAAGTGGCCGAAGTATAATTGAAAATAAAATAAACTGTCATTGTAGAAACTATCAAATATATCTTAACATCCTACGACTGGGGACGAGCCCATTTAAAAAAGGACAACAACTTTAAAATCTCTTTCCTGTCGCACTTTAACGTGTGGCTCGCCAGGAACCCTGCAGGAAGTGGTCGGACGGTGACGTTGTCGACCGACCGCTAACACACTGGGCTAACAGGCTAGGTTACCACGCTGGGCTACCACGCTGGGCTAACACGCTAGGCTAACACGCTAGGCCAACAAGCTAGGCTTACGGGCTGGGCTACCACGCAGGGCTAACACGCTGGGCTAACAGGCTAGGTTCTCACGCTGGGCTAACACGCTATGCTAACAGGCTAGGCTAACAGGCTAGGCTACCACGCTGGGCTACCACGCTGGGCTACCACGCTAGGCTACCACGCTAGGCTACCACGCTAGGCTACCACGCTGGGCTAACACGCTGGGCTAACACGCTAGGCTAACAGGCTAGGCTAACAGGCTAGGCTAACAGGCTAGGCTAACAGGCTAGGCTAACAGGCTAGGCTACCACTCACGGCTCCCTGGAAGAGGCTGCTGTACACGTTGTCCGTGCCGCACTGCGGGCAGGCCAGGGAGAAGTGGTCGCAGTCCTTGTAGCGCTCCTCGTCCGTCAGCTGGGCCGGCGCCCCCAGGGAGACCTCCCCCGCCTCCTCCCGCTGGCTCTGCTGGTGGGCCCGGAACTGGGCGGGGTCCAGACCTGGGGATGGGGGGCATTACGGTTATGTTGGGCCGGAGACGCTGGACTGAACGCTGTGCTCCAGCTCTGGTTAAGGGTCACCAAAGGAAGTCACAAAGCTGTGATTCGTTCCCCGAGCCAGGGAGCAGCCTGTGCTGAAGCCTCGGGTGCCGAGACATCGGATGTTCACAAGCTTCATTGGAGATTAATCAAAAGGGAAGACAGAAACACTGAAAACATTTAAACACTGGTTCTAACTCAGAGAACATGCCCCATACGCACGACTTCTATATTAAACTCATTTGCTGTCCCTCATGGCAGTCCTATAAAAAAGGCCCCAGGACAGCTCAGAGTGTGATCCCATGGACACTACATTAAGAGCAGACCCTCATCCCCCCACTCACACCGACGGCCCAGTCGACCAGGCAGGGCAGCACTCAGCGGCCGGGGAGCGAATCAGCAACCCGCTCGAACTCCTGAGCTAAGCTGACCCCCTTCCACCAACGCACCAGAGACCCACACACACCTGGGCGCCCCCAGCCCCCCCCAACCGACTCCCTGTCCAAAGCATGTGCTCCAGTGTTTATGGGTCATACCGGTCGCCCTGACGGCTTCACAGGTCAGCCTGTCAGCAGCCTGTAAAGCGGTCGGGATCCCCCCTGTCTGTTGGACAGGGCTAGGGGGCTGTAAGCCTGTCTGTGGGACAGGGCTAGGGGGCTGTAAGCCTGTCTGTGGGACAGGGCTAGGGGGCCGTAAGCCTGTCTGTGGGACAGGGGGGCTGTAAGCCTGTCTGTGGGACAGGGCTAGGGGGCTGTAAGCCTGTCTGTGGGACAGGGCTAGGGGGCTGTAAGCCTGTCTGTGGGACAGGGCTAGGGGGCTGTAAGCCTGTCTGTGGGACAGGGCTAGGGGGCTGTAAGCCTGTCTGTGGGACAGGGCTAGGGGGCTGTAAGCCTGTCTGTGGGACAGGGCTAGGGGGCTGTAAGCCTGTCTGTTGGACAGGGCTAGGGGGCTGTAAGCCTGTCTGTGGGACAGGGCTAGGGGGCTGTAAGCCTGTCTGTGGGACAGGGCTAGGGGGCTGTAAGCCTGTCTGTGGGACAGGGCTAGGGGGCTGTAAGCCTGTCTGTGGGACAGGGCTAGGGGGCTGTAAGCCTGTCTGTGGGACAGGGCTAGGGGGCTGTAAGCCTGTCTGTGGGACAGGGCTAGGGGGCTGTAAGCCTGTCTGTGGGACAGGGGGGCTGTAAGCCTGTCTGTGGGACAGGGCTAGGGGGCTGTAAGCCCTACCCTGCCATGCTCCAGACGGACCACCATTTCGAGCTTTGTATCCCCCCCCCCCATCAAACAGGAAGGCGGCAATCATAGGATTTGCAAATAGCGAGTCCCTCTGCCGGAGCCATGCACAGCGTTGGGCGGTGTTTCCAGATTGCTTGTCAGCTGGATAGTTTTTGTTTACCTTCTTTTAGAGATGAGATTGCGTAATAGAAAGAAGAAAAGAAAGAGAAAAGGTCCTTCTTTGTATATCTCCGCCTGTCCCCTCAGACGCCTGGGAGGAACACTGCCCCCCCTTAATGCAGCGACGGGCCTCACCCAGCCACGAGGCGATCAGCACTCCGTCGATGCCCTCGATGGGCTCGCAGATGCGGGCCACCACGGGGTGGACCTGGTGGGCCAGGTAGTACTGGAGGTCCAGGCTCAGCCCGGCCTGCTTCTGGAGCTGCTCCAGGGCGTAGGCCCTCTGGCTGGGGCCCAGCGCTGAGCCGTCCTGGGGGGGGGGGCACATAGGGAAGGTTCAGGAGGGGGTTCCTTATCGACTCATCTGGAGGATCCAATGCTAATGGGAACGGTCCTCAGGGGAGTGGATTAATCAGTCATCACTTTGAGGCTGTGTTATGAATGGACTGTACAGCTCTCAGAGAAAGAAGCTAATGGAAACAAGACTACAGTTTAAGCAGCAGAACGAGCAGTACACACCCCTGTGTGACAAGAGGTCCGGAACCTGACAATCAATGGCACGCACGCACGCACACGCACACGCACACGCACACACAGAGAGAGTAACCTGGCCTCAGGTGCCATCGGTATACTACCACACACACACACACAGAAGTCCCTGTGCGCACCCACCTGGCAGATGACGTAGGAGATGGTGTCGCCCGCTTTGACGCGACGGCCGGGCTGGGAGTTGATCCACAGGGCCACGTGCACGTGAGGAAGGCTCTTCTTGTCCGGGTAGTCCTGAGGATCCTTGGTGAGCGCCTGCACAGTGCAACAGGAACAACACGTGAGTGAGACGCCTATGAAACAGCCCAGCTCAAGGTCACCGCTGACGGCAGGCCAAGGACGGCAGGCTGCACAGCCAGCACAACGACGAACCCCACGGAGGAGTCCCACAGGACGGGATGGATGAGCTGGAGGAGGCTATGAGGAGCAACAGTGGAATGGGCCCACTCAGACTCTTTCTCTCCCTTACAGGTTATTCAGCATCCCAAGCTACCTCAGCTGAGGCTGACCACAATCAAAGCAACACATTTTGGAGAAATGACCAAAAAGTTTGAAGGTGCTGAATGATAGATTGAAGAGCACTTATTAGAGTAATTTGTTAGAATTTACATTGCTATCCGTCCGGTCTTAGCGAGTGAGATGCACTTTAGAGAATATCCGTTGCTCAATTCTGATTAATCAGGGCGTCTCTTCTGTGATTGGTTCTGGAATCCCTTTGGCCCCAATCAGCAGGGGGGGGGGACCGCGTCTCCCAGGCCGAGGGGGGGGGGGGGGGGGGGGTGAACCACGTCTCCCAGGCCGAGGGGGGGGCATCACCTTGTGGATCTCGTACTGGTGGTGGTCGATGGCTCCACTGGCCACCCTCTCCCCCAGCTCCACCAGCTGCTGCTGGATGTTCTCCACGATGGCGTCCCGGCTCTGGTCCGACAGGATCTGTCCAATCACGTAGCTGCCAGGAGGGGGAGGAGGGAGTTAGGGTTCAAACTTGCAACTTCGTTTCTTTATATGGAAGTGAGCAAACATGTAGACTAAATGTATTTTGGATTACTTTTTTGTCTAACAAAACCAAACAAATCTTATGAATGGAACCAACAGCAGCTGGCGGGTCGCAGCTCCCTTCCAGCCTTCTATCTGGGGTCTCAGACAGGAGGCATGGGGTCACGGCCCGCCTTGACCTCTGGGGCCCCACAGGAACGTACTTGCCGCACTCCTTGGCCAGGTCGCACCAGTCCCTGCGCACGATGTCCAGGCCCTTGAGCTCCTGCTTGGTGCTGTAGCGGCCGTCGCCGAGCTGCTCCACCACCAGGGCGGCGTACTTCTTCTTCTTCAGCAGCAGCAGAGACTTGAAGACGCCGTCGATGTCGATCTCCAGCAGTTTGTACATCTTGTTCACCTCTGCCTTCACCTGGTGGGCACCATTAAAAAATACTGTTTAATACAGATACTTATTACCTACACAAAACATATCAAATACATTTAATAAGGAAATGTAACTGGTATACTACACCTGTATAGGGCGTACTGGTACCTACACCAAGTACCTTTATATGCTTTAACCTTTAACCCCATTGACTGGGTTCTGACTGCACCATGTAAACAAAAGCACATTAACGCACACACAAACACCCCCCCCACACACACCTTGTTGCCCAGCTTGAAGACTTCCTCGAGAGATCGGCTGTTGGTGTTGATCATGATGGAGTCTGTGTCGCCGTAAATAACTTCCAGATTCATCTGAGCCGCGAGGGAGAACAAGAAGGGTCCAGTGAGCGGGAGGGGCACGGTGGGAGTCTGGCACCGCATGAGAAGGGCTATGAGCCCAGTCCATGTATATTTGGAAGGTGCTATCAGATATTATGCGACATTAATATGGCCCCTGTCCTTTTGGTTCGCCTTTTCCCAATGCCAACAATGTCCCATGTGGGTGTAGCAAATTAACATTGACCATTTCTCAGGATCGCATTTAGATTTACAAAGTAATAGACAGCGTTCAAGGCTATGCAGTAAACATTAGTTCAAACATAACTCACCTTTTGTACCATGTCCTTGGTGTGCAAAAGGATCTGAAGTATAGAGGAGGAAAATGGCCATGAGTTTTATCGTCACACAGTCGCACACACGCACAGTTCCACCAAGAACAAACAATCATGAATGAATGAATATCTTAAGGACTAGCCCTCTGCAGAGCGTCGATCGCCGTGTGCCTTTGTGTGCCTTAATGTATGCATGTGGGAGTGCGAGTGTGTGTCTTAGTGTTACTCAGGAGGGCAGAGCAGGTGACTCGCCCTAAATGAAGGATAATTAGCTAAGAGGGCAATTAGAGTCCGTGGCGCAACAGGCCTTTAAACCCACATGCACTGGCTAAGCATGTAGCCACACCTTAATGACTCCTAATGGGTTCCATCCCCGACCGGGAGAGTGACGGCCTCATAACGCAGGTCGTTGTCCAATTAGTGCTTGACATGTGCAAGGGACCTGGGCCGCCGAGAGATCCCAACAGGTGGGGGGGACGGAAGACATGCATAGTGTGTGTGAGTCTGTGTGGGGGGGGGGGGGGGGGGGGGGGTCTGAAGGAGGGAAGGAATGCAGTGTGACCTGTCACCAGCAATCTGCTCCTCAATCAAGCGCCGACACACACACACCCTAACAAACGCCCAGCGGCCTGGGGGGACAAGGACACGGCTATTTCCGAGTGTGGGGGGGCGAGGGGGGGTCCACTCCCTGAAACCAGAGTGGGACTTAAGCATGCTTTATGGGCTGCTACATACCGCTGTGCGGAGAGGGGGGAGTTAGAGTCATTACAGAACAGCCCCCCCCCACCCCCCCCCCCCCCCCCCATCATCTATTAGGGACTCCAGTCAAGGTCAAGGTCGAGCTGAACACCACTACACAAACACATATGCTCCCATAGGACAATTTTTGGTGCACACCGTCTCACACACACACACACACTCTAGGGCCCAAAGCTTGCTGCGTTTTCTGCATAAAAAGAGAAGTGACCAAACCGTTGATATGCTAACTGTGAACATAATGTCCAGCTTCATATGGACGAACACGGCTCCAATCATCACGGAACAACAATCATCCATCACTGTCCACACTGGTTATACACAAACACCAGACCCAGAGCCTCCAGCAGACTTCAAACCAGCCCCAATTTGAGCTCAGCTTACTGATAAATCAACAACCCTTCCGCTGAATGAAGTCCATTTGTAGCCTGCTGTGACGCACACAGGCCCGCTGCCCGGGACCGGAGGAGACGGTAAATCGCGTTGCGCACTACATCCGAAGAAAGCGCTAACTTCAAGCCTTTTGCCGATCTCGTACTAACCCTAACCATCAATCACGGTTCCCTTATTCTGAGAAGTGCAGTCCTGGTGTCAGACGCAGTATATCCATACGGGCGCTGAGGTCTGCCCGTGGTACCCCCCAGGGCTACGCCGTCTGCTGGGGCAGGTCAGTGAGAGGCACCGCCCCTCCACCGGGCCGCCGGTATCGGCTCCCAGGACTCGGGCCATAGTACTGCGTTGCATAGCGCCTGGTTATCTGAGGGCACTCTGCGGGCGCCGCTGGTTATCTGGAGGCACTCTGCGGGCGCCGCTGGGGTTACATCGAACCATTTGGCCCCGGGTTTACGAGGAAAAGGCCGCTGGCATGCGTCACAGGGAGACGTGCCAATGAGGCTGAAAGTGTGAATCGTTCCCCGGTAAACCAGTAATCGACCCGGGTTCAGGCCGCCATTCAACACGCATCACAATAGTTTCGGATAGGTTTTTCCTCCGCTTGTGAAAATTGTAATGAAATAACTACTAGTGTTGGTATTACTATCAAGCTAAAATAGGAAGGTAGGGAGTTGTTCAGCTGGCCTGGAAGAGGAAAATAATCCGAAGTATCAAATCACCGAATCACCACACTATCAGGAGGGAGGAATTTGTGTATGGCAATCGGAGATACGGGGAAAGAAATCATGAAAGCGTTATCTCGACCTGTGTGTGTGTGTGTACTAGAGAGGTGGGAGGAGGTGGGAATGTGTTGATGTAATTGATGAGCAGACTCATTTAGACAGGTTTTCCATCCGCTGTCAGCCTGAGCGAGACAGACTGCTTAGAGGAATGGCCCCTGTGAAAGACAAGTCGCTTGACCGTGGCACTGGAATGCTTGTGCATGAAACACCCGTCCGTGTGTGTGTGATGCGACAAAAAACCCTTTAAAAACACATACCAAACACATACTGCATGGAACTATCCAAACACAGAGCCACAGGGGGTGGAAGTGTGTGTGTGTGTGTGTGTGTGTGTGTGTGTGTGTGTGTGTGTGTGTGTGTGTGTGTGTGTGTGTGTGTGTGTGTGTGTGTGTGTGTGTGTGTGTGTGTGTGTGTGTGTGTGTGTGTGTGTGTGTCCTCTGTTGACGCCACTACTCCCCACAGTGCATGCAGCCCATAACTCCGGCGCACCACTGAAGCAGCAGAGGCGCTCTCCAGTTCCCTGACGCTACTCGATCTCTGACTATCAAAGCGGCCTCGGGGTAGCCGGGGGTTCCCGCTAAAGAAGAGGCTCATTAAACGGCGGCGCTCGGTGCACTCTGACGGATCAAAGACGGCGGGGGTGCGGGGGCGCTGATGTCACCGTCCAGTGACACATGGCCCTTCCACTCTTGCTGAACCAGTGGGCACCAGGTCGGGTATGGTAAGGCTCTTCAGATCAGAAAGTGGGCGCCACATTATGCACTGATATATGTGCAACATGTGTACAAATGGGCGACATTCTTTCAGTAAAGGTTGTAAAGCGAACAGAGAGAGTATTTCATAGGCTAGATTCACCGTCGTTGTGCCTATGAGCGTGAGGGCAGATGGCCGTGGGGTCAGCTATGAGGTCCAGTAGACATAAGGCCTTCAGTGAGCTTTAAGGCAGCTATGAGGTCCAGTAGCCATAAGGCCTTCAGTGAGCTTTAAGGCAGCTATGAGGTCCAGTAGCCATAAGGCCTTCAGTGAGCTTTAAGGCAGCTATGAGGTCCAGTAGTCATAAGGCCTTCAGTGAGCTTTAAGGCAGCTATGAGGTCCAGTAGTCATAAGGCCTTCAGTGAGCTTTAAGGCAGCTATGAGGTCCAGTAGCCATAAGGCCTTCAGTGAGCTTTAAGGCAGCTATGAGGTCCAGTAGACATAAGGCCTTCAGTGAGCTTTAAGGCAGCTATGAGGTCCAGTAGTCATAAGGCCTTCAGTGAGCTTTAAGGCAGCTATGAGGTCCAGTAGTCATAAGGCCTTCAGTGAGCTTTAAGGCAGCTATGAGGTCCAGTAGACATAAGGCCTTCAGTGAGCTTTAAGGCAGCTATGAGGTCCAGTAGTCATAAGGCCTTCAGTGAGCTTTAAGGCAGCTATGAGGTCCAGTAGTCATAAGGCCTTCAGTGAGCTTTAAGGCAGCTATGAGGTCCAGTAGACATAAGGCCTTCAGTGAGCTTTAAGGCAGCTATGAGGTCCAGTAGTCATAAGGCCTTCAGTGAGCTTTAAGGCAGCTATGAGGTCCAGTAGCCATAAGGCCTTCAGTGAGCTTTAAGGCAGCTATGAGGTCCAGTAGTCATAAGGCCTTCAGTGAGCTTTAAGGCAGCTATGAGGTCCAGTAGTCATAAGGCCTTCAGTGAGCTTTAAGGCAGCTATGAGGTCCAGTAGCCATAAGGCCTTCAGTGAGCTTTAAGGCAGCTATGAGGTCCAGTAGCCATAAGGCCTTCAGTGAGCTTTAAGGCAGCTATGAGGTCCAGTAGTCATAAGGCCTTCAGTGAGCTTTAAGGCAGCTATGAGGTCCAGTAGTCATAAGGCCTTCAGTGAGCTTTAAGGCAGCTATGAGGTCCAGTAGTCATAAGGCCTTCAGTGAGCTTTAAGGCAGCTATGAGGTCCAGTAGCCATAAGGCCTTCAGTGAGCTTTAAGGCAGCTATGAGGTCCAGTAGCCATTAGGCCTTCAGTGAGCTTTAAGGCAGCTATGAGGTCCAGTAGTCATAAGGCCTTCAGTGAGCTTTAAGGCAGCTATGAGGTCCAGTAGCCATAAGGCCTTCAGTGAGCTTTAAGGCAGCTATGAGGTCCAGTAGTCATAAGGCCTTCAGTGAGCTTTAAGGCAGCTATGAGGTCCAGTAGTCATAAGGCCTTCAGTGAGCTTTAAGGCAGCTATGAGGTCCAGTAGCCATAAGGCCTTCAGTGAGCTTTAAGGCAGCTATGAGGTCCAGTAGCCATAAGGCCTTCAGTGAGCTTTAAGCCAGCTATGAGGTCCAGTAGTCATAAGGCAGCTATGAGGTCCAGTAGTCATAAGGCAGCTATGAGGTCCAGTAGTCATAAGGCCTTCAGTGAGCTTTAAGGCAGCTATGAGGTCCAGTAGTCATAAGGCCTTCAGTGAGCTTTAAGGCAGCTATGAGGTCCAGTAGTCATAAGGCCTTCAGTGAGCTTTAAGGCAGCTATGAGGTCCAGTAGTCATAAGGCCTTCAGTGAGCTTTAAGGCAGCTATGAGGTCCAGTAGCCATTAGGCCTTCAGTGAGCTTTAAGGCAGCTATGAGGTCCAGTAGCCATAAGGCCTTCAGTGAGCTTTAAGGCAGCTATGAGGTCCAGTAGTCATAAGGCCTTCAGTGAGCTTTAAGGCAGCTATGAGGTCCAGTAGTCATAAGGCCTTCAGTGGTCAATCCTCCCATGACGCTCTCCCCTCGCTGCCTCTCCAGTGTGCCATGGCCTCGCGCTTCCTGTCCACAACGCATGGTTTCCTGTCTCGCCCTGTGTCTCTCCGATCCTTCCCCCGGCCCCAACGTCCTCTGGCCGGTTCACTCCCCACTTTGTCCTTCCAAGTGGTTCTCAGTGGATCCCCTCCCTCCCCCCAGTGGATCCCCCTCCCTCCCTCCCTCCCTCCCAGTGGACCCCCCTCCCTCCCTCTCAGTGGATCCCTTCCCTCCCACTCAGTAGATCCCCTCCCTCCCTCCCAGTGGATCCCCGCCCCTCCCTCTCAGTGGATCCCGCCCCTCCCTCTCAGTGGATCCCCGCCCCTCCCTCCCAGTGGATCCCCGCCCCTCCCTCTCAGTGGATCGCGCCCCTCCCTCTCAGTGGATCCCCGCCCCTCCCTCCCAGTGGATCCCGCCCCTCCCTCTCAGTGGATCCCGCCCCTCCCTCTCAGTGGATCCCGCCCCTCCCTCTCAGTGGACCCCGCCCCTCCCTCCCAGTGGATCCCCGCCCCTCCCTCTCAGTGGATCCCCGCCCCTCCCTCCCAGTAGATCCCAGTCCCTATGGTTCCCAGTGGATCCCCGCCCCTCCCTCCCAGTGGATCCCAGTCCCTATGGTTCCCAGTGGATCCCCGCCCCTCCCTCTCAGTGGATCCCAGTCCCTATGGTTCCCAGTGGATCCCCGCCCCTCCCTCCCAGTGGATCCCAGTCCCTATGGTTCCCAGTGGATCCCCGCCCCTCCCTCCCAGTGTCCCCTCGTAGCTCCGCCGCCCGCCACCAGTCATTTCACGTGTCATTAGAGCGGCCGGTCATTGAGCAGGGGCAGAGGGCTACTCTCCTCATAGAGCTCTCCACGGAGGCGGGCGTGGTACAAACACAATGCATTAGGCTGATCATTAAACGTGTCCTCTGCGGTCGACTGGCCACAGTCGATGTTAGATGACCGTGATTGTGATGATGGCCCATGCATGATCAGGAGAGTGGCGGTCTCTTTTAGAGGGTAAAAGAGGAGGAGAGCCCACAAATCAAATGTTTTGTAATGCCACAGAGCAGCCAGACATGTAATACGCCACAACATTTTTACAGATTGTTCTTTTTGACAGCTAATCCAAAGCCACTCTGGAATTGACAGATATGTTCCAGAGCCATTGCCATCTGAATCCTAATTTGCGCGCCCTCTTTCAACTGTGACACTGAGTGAGGCACTACGTCCCTGCCACGGTGGATTAGTGTCGATGACGTCTGTGTCCGCGTACACCTGCTTGTCTTCACACCAGTCCGACCCATTAGCCGGCCTATTATTGCAGGGTGTCATGCTAATTGATGACTGGTTCTGTTCTGGCTGTTTCTTCCCCAGCTGTTGCTGTGCTCTGCATTGAACGTCTCGGGGGTGATTTACACGTCTTGTTGTCATGCCCCTAACCCTCTCTCCCCCTCTCCTCTCGGTCTCCTCCCCTGTACTTTGATCCAGTTTTTACTGCCTTCTTCCAAAGCGTTAATGATTGACGACGGCGGGAACAAGAGTACGGGCAGCTCAGCGCCACCGAGACACACGGATGGCCAACATGGCCGCATTATGCCCCGGCCAGCTGCCGCGGCATTCCTTATTCTGCCCACATCCACCGCTTCATGTAACCCGGCCGACCAACATCACCGTCCAGCACACAACACACACAATTACCCCCACACGACAGCCTGTGGGGGTCATGCGTGGTGTGGGCATGTCCCCAACAAACGGCAGCGCTGCCTTGTACAGAGAGCCAGGGGTTCTGGCAGCCATTGTTTTGAAATGTGTTCCACCGAGAAGGCAGTTTGGGGATGACAGTTGAGCGCTTCAAATAGCCCATGCAAAAGGGTGGACGGGCACACACACACACACACACACACACGGGCGGGTGCCCAGGCACACACACACACGGGCGGGTGCACAAACACGCGCATTAGTTTAAGACCTTTGTGTCCCACAGGCGTGGAGGAATACTCTGATGAAAATACAGAAAAACACAAATTAGAAACACTATTCCACTGAACCGTTATCCACAAGTCTCTTTTCTTGAATGCGTTTTTATTCACTAATCCCAAAGTGTGACACAACGAGGAGCCACACACACACACACACACACACACACACACACACACACACACACACACACACACACACACACACACACACACACACACACACACACACACACACACACACACACACACACACACACACCTGTCAGGGCGAATGCCATAGCGGTGTTCTCATATCTGCTCTGCGGCAGCTCAATCGGTTCCAAAGCCGCGCCTGATTTAATACAACCGGCTGAGCTCACACACGCTGGGTTCCTTCGAAAATAACTTCACCACGACAGCCAACGCCCCGCCGCCTAATCAACGACAATCACAGTGCTTAACTGGCTGCTATGCCACGTTTGCCGGGTAAAATAATAAAAAAGGGGCCTGGTAGAAGCGCGCAACGCTGCAAATGAGCGCGATTAGTCGAGTGGACGTGCCACACGCGATATTCATTAAGAGGAGACGCTGGAGGAGGAGGTGGTAGGGGGGGCGATGGACCGTTTAGCCTGATGAAATCACCACTGCCATGGTGACCAATTAGCGGCATCGGCTTCATCTCTGGTGCATGGGGCCAATTGAAACGTTCCTGAACAATATCGTCAAACACAATATAGTGCTGTCTGGAGGGGGCTAGGGGATTATTACTACTCAGTGACGTTGAATTAGAGAGATTAAAACGATGGGATGAGTGGCTCCATCAGTTCAAGTGTGTGCCACGCACCACTTCACCACGCGTTACTCGTCATCCCGGGAGGGGGATGTGAACCCACGTTCCAAACAGCCTGTCATGGTTTCAGGCGCCCTTGATAGATGCCAATGAAGGGGTGCGATATCATAACGTCACTCAGCATGAGTATCAGCAGTTTGACCATAATTGTAGAATAACTAAAGAATTTAAGCTCAGAATGAACCGTGAAACGATCCAGGATTAAAGGACGGTTAACCTGGCTGTGATCGCTGCTACCGAAGGTTGAGAAGTTGCTCAGAAGAAACAACCACGCCGTATAGAAAGCTGCGAGGCCAGACCCCGCGAGGCCAGACCCCGCGAGGCCAGACCCCGCGAGGCCAGACCCCGCGTGGCCAGACCCCGCGTGGCCAGACCCCGCGTGGCCAGACCCCGCGTGGCCAGACCCCGCGTGGCCAGACCCCGCGTGGCCAGACCCCGCGTGGCCAGACCCCGCGAGGCCATACCCCGCGAGGCCATACCCCGCGAGGCTGCCCCCGTGAGGCCGGCCGTGTCTGTCACTGCGAGGAGTCGATTGGAGGGCTGGAGCATTAGTTGTGCGGCCCATTATCATCACATCAGACTCCCTCACTCAGCGGCGGGTCAGGAGTCAGGAGCATGGCTTAGCGGAGGCCGATCCTTTATTAACCGATCCCCACGCGGCCTCATTAGCGTGCATTACTCAACACGCCGGCTTACATCGGAGAGTCCTTGTCCTGGCGGGGGGGCGGGGCAGACGGCGGCCGGGTGCCACTAGAGTAGCAGCGAGGGCGCGGCTCATGTGACTATTTGTTAAGTCCTATCAGGATCCGAGAACACTCTTTAAGAGGAACAGGGCTCCCTGGAAGTATGTGCATCCCCCCCCCCCCCCCGATGGAGGGCTGGGGGGGGCTTAGGTGTTCTGCCATCTAATTCGGGGAAATATATAAATGAGTTGTGATCCTCGAACAGCAGCGATACGGACTTAAGTGAAATAAATAGGAGCAGCAACGTTAACTTGGATGCCATCAGCCCCACACACACTCTCTTGGCAGAGCACGATGGCCGAGGTCAACTCATGATTAATCTAACAGGGCCTTGTCTTATTTAAGACAACAGGAGGGAAACTCAAGCCGAGTACAGGACAGAGGGTACAACAATATTTACATTGGCTTCCACACACACACACACACACACACACACACACACACACACACACACACACACACACACACACACACACACACACACACACACACACACACACACACACACACACACACACACACACACACACACACACACACACACACACACGACCCCAGCCGCCCTTTGCCTCCCTATACTCTGCTGCCATCCCCCCGTAGTCTCCCCCCGTAGTCTCCCCCCTGCCAGCTCCATACCATCCGTCAATCTGCGCGGCATCCTATAATGTCAGCTACAAGCTCCTGTCACACTGTTTTTAAATACAAGGACAGGGACTCAATTACAAGACATAGCTCCCAAGGGTTCACTGCCCCCCCCACCCCCACACACACACACACACACACACACACACACACACACACACACACACACACACACCTGCTAAGGGCCATCAGAACTACTCGCAAAGGGAAGGTCTAAGGTCAAACCTATCTTCATGCCCCAACAATCAGCAGCTACCAACGGCCAGCGCTGTTAACATCACTCGATTAGCCGAGCAAACACGGCGATGACCGGCCCCGCCGGACGATGAGGGCAACGGCCGCCCGCCATTTAATAGAGAATAAAACGACATGAGGCCGACATGAGAGACGAGGTCCCAAGAGGACACACCACTTACAAATGTGTCTTAACGCCTTTAACGCGAAGACATCCGATATTCTGTTGGTCCAACTGTGTTAATATGTCCCATATCATCAAGTTTAGGTTCAATATTTCCTTCATCATTTGGCCCTTTACCGCACTGCCCAACACACGTACGAGAGAACATTCCAGAACGATGCGCCTGTTTAACGCAGCGTCTTCTGCCGCGCCAACTGTTCCCTGGCAAACATACAAAAGAACCCAAAATAAAAACGCTTAGGGCTGATCTGCAGCCGGGTAACTCTACACCTCACCTTCCTCCTCATACCCCAACATACCAGGGGCAGGGGCCACAACAAATGGTCCCACCGACAAAGGGCAGAGTTCGGCCTCGCGTTCAGCCTGTGTGCGCACAAACGCCCTGGCGTGGGCAAACATGAAATGACGCACTCCGTGCCAAACAGGCACACATCAACACCTACGGGCTAAGAAAGTCTTGACTGACACACACACCTAGCTCGGGTCTTTCCCTTCTTCGCTTGGCAAATGTGATCAGAGGAGCCATGATCCAAGGGCCTGTCATCTCCTTCTAAGCCTTCCCCCTCAACTTAACCCCTCCCTGGGTATAGCAATCACTGTGGCCCCAGGCCTGACCCTTTCTCCCAGAAGGGAGGGGAGGAGCTGTCAGGCCTCAACTTTAAACAAGATTGAGAGAAAGATGATAACTCAGCCAATCAATAAATACACGGAACACACGCACATTCACATGGGCACTCTGCCCGGGACGTGTCCTCCCTCCCTCTCTCACCACAAACACACCCACCCCCGCCACACACACACACACACACACACACACACACACACACACACACACACACACACACACACACACACACACACACACACACACACACACACACACACACACACACACACACACACACACACACACACACACACACACACCCCCCCCCCGCCCCACACACACACAGAGGCAGGAGGGGGGGGGGGGGGGGGCAAGGCCTTAAATTGCTCGCAGATTATGCGTCTGTGTTCATAAAAATAAAGGCCTCTTAAATCATGATAGGAAAGCAGAGTGCAAATGTGATGATTAAAACAGGGCTGGGGGGGGGGGGTGCAAATGGCAGCCTCCACAAATACACTGAACTGGAGTGAGTGGTCAGAGACGACCAGGAGCCACTGGGCTTATGGTCCCTGCTTGTTCCCCCACTGGGCTTATGGTCCCTGCTTGTTCCCCCACTGGGCTTATGGTCCCTGCTTGTTCCCCCACTGGGCTTATGGTCCCTGCTTGTTCCCCCACTGGGCTTATGGTCCCTGCTTGTTCCCCCACTGGGCTTAGGGTCCCTGCTTGTTCCCCCACTGGGCTTAGGGTCCCTGCTTGTTCCCCCACTGGGTTTATGGTCCCTGCTTGTTCCCCCACTGGGCTTAGGGTCCCTGCTTGTTCCCCCACTAGGCTTATGGTCCCTGCTTGTTCCCCCACTGGGCTTATGGTCCCTGCTTGTTCCCCCACTGGGCTTATGGTCCCTGCTTGTTCCCCCACTGGGCTTATGGTCCCTGCTTGTTCCCCCACTGGGCTTAGGGTCCCTGCTTGTTCCCCCACTGGGCTTAGGGTCCCTGCTTGTTCCCCCACTGGGCTTAGGGTCCCTGCTTGTTCCCCCACTAGGCTTATGGTCCCTGCTTGTTCCCCAGGGGCAGGGGCCACAACAAATGGTCCCACCGACGGCTTATGGTCCCTGCTTGTTCCCCCACTGGGCTTAGGGTCCCTGCTTGTTCCCCCACTAGGCTTATGGTCCCTGCTTATTCCACCACTGGGAGGTATCCAACCCTCAGACAACTGAACTCCTGCATCAAACTAGACCCCGTATAGAACGTATGAAGATGAGAAGCTGCTGAGGTGTCTACAAATTTACTTTTCAAAGAAAATCATGAAAAAGTTCTTGTTTTTTTCCTGAGAATGATTTCCCAGAATGACCTTTCTGGGAGCAGGAGGGAGAGAACCAGGGAGAGACGAAACAAGGCCATGACAGAATGAGACAGAACCAGAGACAGAACCAGAGACAGAACCAGGGAGGGACAGAACCAGAGAGAACCAGAGACAGAATGAGAGGAAGAATGAGGAAGACAGAATGCGGGAGAGAGAATCAGAGAACAACAGAACAAGGGAGACAGAACGAGGGACCGAACCCGAGACGGCATGAGGGAGAGAACGAGAGACGGAGCAGACGGAGGAGTGTTGGCAGAGAGCCTGAGCCCTGATAGGCCGGGCGGCACTTCTTTAATCAGAGAGGTATTGGGTTCTGACCCCGCCGTTGTGGGGGCACATTTATTTCAGGTCTATGGTCATACCGTGAGCGCCGGGGCGGTACTGCGTCTCTAGCCCGTGACCGGCTCCACTGCCAACGGCTCACAGCAAACCCGGAGCGCCGCCCCCACCGCACCCGGAGCGCCGCCGCTCCCACCAACCCCGGAGCGCCGCCGCTCCCACCGCACCCGGAGCGCCGCCGCTCCCACCGCACCCGGAGCGCCACCGCCACTCCCACCGCACCCGGAGCGCCACCGCTCCCACCACACCCGGAGCACCGCCGCTCCCACCGCACCCGGAGCGCCGCCGCTCCCACCGCACCCGGAGCGCCGCCGCTCCCACCGCACCCGGAGCGCCGCCGCCACTCCCACCGCACCCGGAGCGCCGCCGCCACTCCCACCAAACCCGGAGTGCCGCCGCTCCCACCAAACCCGGAGCTCCGCCGCCGCTCCCACCGCACCCGGAGCGCCGCCGCTCCCACCGCACCCGGAGCGCCGCCGCTCCCACCGCTCCCACCTCACCCGGAGCGCCGCCGCTCCCACCGCACCGCCGCTCCCACCGAACCCGGAGCGCCGCCGCTCCCACCGCACCCGGAGCGCCGCCGCTCCCACCGCACCCGGAGCGCCGCCGCTCCCACCGCACCCGGAGCGCCGCCGCTCCCACCGCACCCGGAGCGCCGCTCCCACCAAACCCGGAGCGCCGCTCCCACCAAACCCGGAGCGCCGCCGCTCCCACCAAACCTGGAGCGCCGCTCCCACCGCACCCGGAGCGCCGCCGCTCCCACCAAACCCGGAGCGCCGCCGCTCCCACCGCACCCGGAGCGCCGCCGCTCCCACCGCACCCGGAGCGCCGCCGCTCCCACCGCACCCGGAGCGCCGCCGCTCCCACCGCACCGGAGCGCCGCTCCAACCAAACCCGGAGCGCCGCTCCCACCAAACCCGGAGCGCCGCTCCCACCAAACCCGGAGCGCCGCCTAAAGATAGGGGGCTCGGGATCACGGACACCAAGTCAACACAGCGGCGGCGCCGGCCCCGTCATCGGGCCCGCTCTGACCGCCTCGCAGAGGGCCTCGCGTTGACCCCTGACCTTTAGGGCCGTCGGTTGTTCTGGCGCCCGCCGCCGAAACAGGGCGTTTATGAACGAGGTGCTGCAGCGCATGGCCAGGATAATGAAACTAAATAAACTGTGGTGGGATCCTAAATCCCCGTTTAGACTAGGAGGGTTTGATGACCGAGTGGTTTTGGGGTTGGATTGTACATGCGTCATGCTACCACCCCCAGGTCCCCTATTCTGTTGAAGGTTTAAGGCCGCTTCCAGTCAGTGGAAATGTAAAGGACCCGTGGGTCAGGGCTGAGACTGGAGCTGATTTCCGAGGTGGACGCGCTCGTGCGTTCGTGAGTGTGGGACCTTGAGATGTCAAATAATCAACACAACCGTGGCTGTCAACAAGGACGCACACAAGCAGGACTCTGAAGTCTCTAGAGAGATAGGATGATAGAAATTAGGAAAAAAAAAGAAGAAATCTAAATCTGTAGCAGCAGTCAACCACAGACACACCTTCCACAATGTAGCCCCGTCAGTGAGCAAACCATGTGACCCCAGGGCACAAATAGACTCCCTCTGTGCAAGGGGATCATAATGAAGGATCCCCCAGGACCAGCCCAGCACCACTGTGCTCTGTGTGTGTGTGTGTCTGTGTGTCTGTGTGTGTGTCATTAAATAACACATGAGCACAGGAGTGCGAGTGTGTTTGTGTTGTGTGGTTACCCAGACAATACCACGCGGCCTGTAAATAGCATCCTGTATGTGTGTGTAAGCATTCTAAGCGCGCGCTGAAAGATGTATCCTAATTAAAAGGTTCTCATTTCATCTGCTTGTGCAGTTTCCAGTGTGTGGCATTTAAAAAGGTTGTTGCGCTGCAAATATGACTGATGAGAAAAATAATGACAAGCCAGAAGCAAATTTGATCAATTACACGACTAATATTTTGACAGAAATAGGGCGAGAAGCAATGCTGAAAGCAAAAAAGGCCCCTCAAGACACACAAAGAAATGGGGAGAATGAACAAAATATCAAGAGGGAGGGAGAGCGGGAGGAAGGCAAAACAGGGAAAAACACGACAGGAAACAAAAGAAAAGAGACTGCAGAAGTGGGATAAACAATGCAACAGTGACCTCATGTGGAGGGGAATGGTAGTGCTTCTCAGGAGCCTAAAGTGGTATTTAAAGTGTCGCTGTGATGTGACCATCAATTAGGCGAAACAGAGCCACACAACCCATTCCACTATCTGGCTTGTGTTGGCATGTGTAACTCGTGCGTGTGTGTGCATGTATAACATTTGTGCATGTATAACGTGTGTGTGCATGTATAACCTGTGTGTGCGCGTGTGTGACCGTGCATGTAGAACGGGTGTGTGCATGTATTACGTATGCGTCAGAGTTTCCGTTGTCGGGTAATTACGGGTCATTGCCTGGAAAAAAAATTAGGAGGATCAAATATTCTAAAGGTCTCCAGTCAGAATGACCAATGGAAATATTTCTGGTCATTTCTTTAGCCAATTCATATAAAACAATCAGGGTTTTGATTGACCCGAGCCGGCCCGACCTGCAGGCCAAGGTCGATATCTCCCACCCCTATCCTTGAGAAATCTATGCCATAAACAGAAATATTATAGGCCTTTATTACACGGGTCTTCTCAATGCCGTGGAACGCTTCGTTCACTTGCATAGGTAGTAGTCCGGTAACTTGTCCAGCGTCTTCGGTTGCTAAGCGACGTCTTTAGCGGACTATTTCACTGCTGATCAACACCTACGAATGCTGGTAACGAATACATTGTAAAAAGACACACCATGTGAAGTTATTTTTTCGTTTTTTGGAAATCAGGCTCGGGCTCATAATTACAGTTAATGTGTCGGGCCGGGCCGGGCTCAGGCAGAACGTGCACGGGCTCGGGCCAGGCTCAGGCAGAACGTGCACGGGCTCGGGCCAGGCTCAGGCAGAACGTGCACGGGCTCGGGCCAGGCTCAGGCAGAACGTGCACGGGCTCGGGCCGGGTCGGGCTTGATTTTCTGGACCCGATCTAAGCTCTAATAAAGATTGCTCAGCGAAGCCGCATTGGGGAAGGAGGAGTCACGAGGCTTATGCGCTTTGCCAGCAGCAGAGACGCTCTCGATATAGTCGACTCTAACTCAGCAGCGGCACGCTTCACAGCTGCCAAATATCGAAAAAAATAAAAAACGTTAAAATGAAAACTTCCAGGTCCCATGACCGGCACCAATTTTTTCTAGCGGAAACACCGGTTGGTGTGTGTGTGTGTGTGCGTGCGTGCGTGCGTGCGTGCGTGTGTGTGTGTGTGCGTGCGTTTGTATAGAGTTAGCTTGCAGGGTCATGGTTTGGACTAAACCATGTCTGGCTGCCGGTGGGGGGGCTCACCTCTCGGCCCTTGTGCGTCACCAGGGCGGCCAGCGGCTTGGCGTAGAAGCGGCTGTAGCTGAAGCCCAGGCAGCCATACATGCTGTTGGCCGTCAGCTTCAGGGCCTTCTGCCGGATGTCGTACTGGGGACACGGAGGGAGAAGAGGCGTCAAAATGGCCGCTACATCCTGGAGCATGCTGCGCTAAGAGGCTTCAACATCGCCGCTACATCCTGTAGCATGCTGCGCTAAGAGGCTTCAACATGGCCGCTACATCCTGTAGCATGCAGCGCTAAGAGGCTTTAACATGGCTACTGCGTCCTGTAGCATGCTACGCTAAGAGGCTTCAACATGGCCGCTACATCCTGTAGCATGCTGCGCTAAGAGGCTTCAACATGGCCGCTACATCCTGTAGCATGCTGCGCTAAGAGGCTTCAACATGGCCGCTACATCCTGTAGCATGCTACGCTAAGAGGCTTCAACATGGCCGCTACATCATGTAGCATGCTGCACTAAGAGGTTTCAACATGGCCGCTACATCCTGTAGCATGCTACACTAAGAGGCTTCAACATGGCCGCTACATCCTGTAGCATGCTACGCTAAGAGGCTTCAACATGGCCGCTACATCCTGTAGCATGCTGCGCTAAGAGGCTTCAACATGGCCGCTACATCCTGTAGCATGCTACACTAAGAGGCTTCAACATGGCCGCTACATCCTGTAGCATGCTACGCTAAGAGGCTTCAACATGGCCGCTACATCCTGTAGCATGCTACGCTAAGAGGCTTCAACATGGCCGCTACATCATGTAGCATGCTGCACTAAGAGGTTTCAACATGGCCGCTACATCCTGTAGCATGCTACACTAAGAGGCTTCAACATGGCCGCTACATCCTGTAGCATGCTACGCTAAGAGGCTTCAACATGGCCGCTACATCCTGTAGCATGCTGCGCTAAGAGGCTTCAACATGGCCGCTACATCCTGTAGCATGCTACACTAAGAGGCTTCAACATGGCCGCTACATCCTGTAGCATGCTACGCTAAGAGGCTTCAACATGGCCGCTACATCCTGTAGCATGCTGCGCTAAGAGGCTTCAACATGGCCGCTACATCCTGTAGCATGCTGCGCTAAGAGGCTTCAACATGGCTGCTGTGACCTGAGGCATGCTACGCTAAGAGGCTTCAACATGGCCTCTACATCCTGTAGCATGCTGCGCTAAGAGGCTTCAACATGGCTGCTGCGTCCTGTAGCATGCTACACTAAGAGGCTTCAACATGGCCGCTACATCCTGTAGCATATTGCGCAAAGAGGCTTCAACATGGCCGCTGTGACCTGAGGCATGCTACGCTAAGAGGCTTCAACATGGCTGCTGCGTCCTGTAGCATGATACACTAAGAGGCTTCAACATGGCCGCTGCGTCCTGTAGCATGCTACACTAAGAGGCTTCAACATGGCCGCTACATCCTGTAGCATATTGCGCTAAGAGGCTTCAACATGGCCGCTACATCCTGTAGCATATTGCGCTAAGAGGCTTCAACATGGCCGCTGTGACCCGAGGCATGCTACGCTAAGAGGCTTCAACATGGCTGCTGCGTCCTGTAGCATGCTGCGCTAAGAGGCTTCAACATGGCTACTGCATCCTGTAGCATGCTGCGCTAAGAGGCTTCAACATGGCTGCTGCGTCCTGTAGCATGCTACGCTAAGAGGCTTCAACATGGCTGCTGCGTCCTGTAGCATGCTGCGCTAAGAGGCTTCAACATGGCTGCTGCGTCCTGTAGCATGCTACGCTAAGAGGCTTCAACATGGCTGCTGCGTCCTGTAGCATGCTGCCCTAAGAGGCTTCAACATGGCTGCTGTGACCCGAGGCATGCTACGCTAAGAGGCTTCAACATGGCCGCTGTGACCCGAGGCATGCTACGCTAAGAGGCTTCAACATGGCTGCTGCGTCCTGTAGCATGCTACGCTAAGAGGCTTCAACATGGCTGCTGCGTCCTGTAGCATGCTGCGCTAAGAGGCTTCAACATTCTGTACGTCATGTGACAGTGACGTGCAGAAATGCAAACATGAGAGGTAGCGATGCAGCGTGTGGAAGGAATGACGCCCTGCAGTCAGACGTGTGCGTGGGCCTGTGTGTGTGTGTAGAGGTCTGGGTTCAGGTCCTGTGTGTGTGCGCGCGTGCGTGCGCGCGTGCGTGCGCGCGTGTGTACCTGCATGTAGAGGTCCGGGTTGAGGTCCTGCTGCTTCATCAGCTGCTTGACCTGCTTTCGGCGCTCCACGAGCTTGCGGATCTCCTTGGGCAGAATTCCCATGTCCAGATCGGGATCGGGAACCTCTGGGATCTCTTCAGACTCGTCATCCTGTTGTCATGGAAAAATGTCAAGAAAACTCTTCAAAATGATTGAATTATTTTGAATCGATTTCATTTGTTTATCTGATGAAGCCCTACAGACATATTTAAAAGGAACACACACACACACACACACACACACACACACACACACACACACACACACACACACACACACACACACACACACACACACACACACACACACACACACACACACACACACACACACACACACCTCGCCCTTCCTGCGTTGGACGTGCGCCTCTCTCTGCACGGTGGTGAAGCAGATGTTGAACTCCTGGATGATGGACGGGTACAGGCTGTTGAAATCCAGCAGCAGCACAAACTTATCATAGAACCCTGAACAGAAGAATGAAAACAATCACGTTACGAGAACCAACACGGATGTAGGTGCGCCTACTACCCATAAGCAGAATGCACCGTGAACCCCAGGGAATAGACCGCACCGATCTTAGGGTCCAGCACAAGGCCTCCAGCGTACGTGGGCTTCTTCCTCCTCTTGCCCTTCCCAGCATCCCCCTCCTCCTCGCCCTCGGTCTGTGAGAGACAGCAGGGGGTCAGAAGCTGAGCAGGCACTCTGAGACTACACATTACGGCTCCTGTAGAGGGACGTACGGTCTCCTGTTGGGCCTTCTTGAAGGAGGGTTTGTCCGGCACGATGTAGCTCTTGTCGTGGAAGGCGTGGAGCAGCAGGAACTCGTTCCTCTCGGACCGCCCGCCCATCAGGGTGCGAGACTGGGGAGAGACCGTTACATCCTGAATATCACCAACCACTCACCAACCATTCACTAACCTCGGAAACACTGGGAACAGTCACTACCACTCAGTGTGTGTAGAACCGTGAGTGAAGGCTAGGGAGCTTGTATCCGTTACCATGACGTTCCCGGCGATGTTGGTGATCTGCAGGGCCAGGGGCAGCACGTTGAGCTCACACAGGAGCTGGAGAATCAGCTTGGCGTCCATCCAGGTGAGCTCCAGCAGGTAGAGCAGGTGTGGAGAGTCGCTGACCGCAGACACAACAACCCATCTCAATTCAAGCCCGTCTTTGTGACCTGCGCACACACCGCAGTGCGCAGTGTGTGTGCACTGCAGTGTGTGCACTCACGCTGCAGTGACACCTGAGCGTGGCGGACACTTCACGCTAAGCAACATACTCTGTTTTTTTATATAAAATCGACCTATGTAGAGAAATAGGTAAATGCACATTTATTGTTCTAGGTACATAAAATATGCAATATATTGTTATTATACGAAGCATTGTATAAACAGCCCTACGGCCATATTTTAAGCAACACACACACACACACACACACCTGTAGAGGTTCCTGATTTCCTCCTGGGAGACGGTGGCCCTCTCTGTCTTCAGCACCTGGAGGGCCAGCTCCGTCAGGTGGTAGCTCTTGCAGCGAATCAGCTCCTTGGCCGAGATCTCCACGTCGCACACCAGGCGGCCACAGGTGGCGCTCTTCTCTGCATATGAACCACGACCCTGTAGAATAGGAAGAGTTACATCCTGCGTACTATCGTCTGAACCACGACCCTGTAGAATAGGAACAGTTACACCCTGCGTAATATCGTCTGAACCACGACCCTGTAGAATAGGAACAGTTACACCCTGCGTACTATCGTCTGAACCACGACCCTGTAGAATAGGAACAGTTACACCCTGCGTACTATCGTCTGAACCACGACCCTGTAGAATAGGAACAGTTACACCCTGCGTACTATCGTCTGAACCACGACCCTGTAGAATAGGAACAGTTACACCCTGCATACTATCGTCTGAACCACGACCCTGTAGAATAGGAACAGTTACAACCTGCATACTATCGTCTGAACCAGGACCCTGTAGAATAGGAACAGTTACACCCTGCATACCATAGTCTGAACCACGACCCTGTAGAATAGGAACAGTTACACCCTGCGTACTATAGTCTGTATTGAAGGTTAATAATCAGAGGCATGCTCTCCTCACCCCTAATTTGGGCATATTCGCCCTCCTGAGTCTTCCTATTTTGGACCAGTGCGGGACTTTGCAGTAGTTGATCCTCTGCAGCAGCACCTCCAGGTCAAAGCCAAAGATGTCATGGCCCTGCAGGACAGACCACAACACATAACAACAGATGAACAACAGAGTACACAGCGCAGTGAGTGTACTGTACAGAAGAGGCTCCATACAGTACAGTACAGCGCTGTGAGTGTACTGTACAGAGGAGCCTCCATACAGTACAGTACAGTGAGTGTACTGTACTGAGGAGCCTCCATACAGTACTGTACAGTGAGTGTACTGTACTGTAATGTACAGAGGAGCCTCCATACAGTACAGTGAGTGTACTGTACTGTACTGTACAGAGGAGCCTCCATACAGTACAGTACAGCGCTGTGAGTGTACTGTACAGAGGAGCCTCCATACAGTACATTGCAGTGAGTGTACTGTACAGAGGAGCCTCCATACAGTACAGTACAGTGCAGTGAGCGTACTGTACAGAGTAGCCTCCATACAGTACAGTACAGTGAGTGTACTGTACTGAGGAGCCTCCATACAGTACAGTGAGTGTACTGTACTGTACAGAGGAGCCTCCATACAGTACAGTGAGTGTACTGTACTGTACAGAGGAGCCTCCATACAGTACAGTGAGTGTACTGTACTGTACAGAGTAGCCTCCATACAGTACAGTGAGTGTACTGTACAGTACTGAGGAGCCTCCATACAGTACAGTACAGTGCAGTGAGTGTACTGTACTGTACTGTACTGAGGAGCCTCCATACAGTACAGTGAGTGTACTGTACAGTACTGAGGAGCCTCCATACAGTACAGTGAGTGTACTGTACAGTACTGAGGAGCCTCCATACAGTACAGTGAGTGTACTGTACTGTACTGAGGAGCCTCCATACAGTACAGAACAGTACAGTGAGTGTACTGTACTGTACTGAGGAGCCTCCATACAGTACAGTGAGTGTACTGTACAGTACTGAGGAGCCTCCATACAGTACAGTACAGTACAGTGAGTGTACTGTACTGTACAGAGGAGCCTCCATACAGACAACCAGAGGCTGCTGTGTCCTAACAGAACCAGAGGTCAGTGATGTTTGGTGTTTGTGTGTTGGGGGGCAGTGATTAGTTTGAGGTTGGTTTTTGGGGGACAGTGATTAGTTTGGGGTTGGTTTTAGGGGGCAGTGATTAGTTTGGGGTTGGTTTTAGGGGGCAGTGATTAGTTTGGGGATTAGTTTGGGGTTAATTTTGGGGGACAGTGATTAGTTTGGGGTTGGTTTTGGGGGACAGTGATTAGTTTGGGGTTGGTTTTAGAGGGCAGTGATAGTTTGGGGATTAGTTTGGGGTTAGTTTTGGGGGACAGTGATTAGTTTGGGGTTGGTTTTGGGGGGCAGTGATTAGTTTGGGGTTGGTTTTGGGGGACAGTGATTAGTTTGGGGTTGGTTTTGGGGGGCAGTGATTAGTTTGGGGTTGGTTTTGGGGGACAGTGATTAGTTTGGGGTTGGTTTTAGAGGGCAGTGATAGTTTGGGGATTAGTTTGGGGTTTGTTTTGGGGGACAGTGATTAGTTTGGGGTTGGTTTTGGGGGACAGTGATTAGTTTGGGGTTGGTTTTGGGGGGCAGTGATTAGTTTGGGGTTGGTTTTGGGGGACAGTGATTAGTTTGGGGTTTGTTTTGGGGGGCAGTGATTAGTTTGGGGTTGGTCTTAGGGGACAGTGATTAGTTTGTGGTTGGTTTAGGGGGGGGCTGAGTACTCACCACCAGCACGTCGGGATCGATCTTGTGCATCTTAGCCAGGAAGAATCCCAGCAGGGTGCGCTCCGTCGCGGCGATCTCCACCTTCCCGTTCTACCAAGAGGAGAAACTCATCACTGCCTGCAGAGCCCACGCCATTACACAAGACCTGCCTCAGTGCGCAGCAAATATCACCGCAATGAAAATTACATTTTGTCCGAAAAATATTGTGGCAGAGAATCGTGATATCAATTCTAAGCTAAAAAATCGTGTCTCATATTTTCCCGAATCGTGCAGGCCTAGTTCCAACCCATTGGTTTCGTATTCATTATTATTGTTAGCAGTCTTTTAAATAGAGCTAGTCATCTAAACATCATTTGACCGTTTCCCTATCCTTGTCAAAGTGGCTCCAGTTGCTCCAGGTTGAGACCACCCACCTTCTGCCTCACGGCCTCCTTGAAGTCGTAGGGGAAGATGCAGTCCACGGGCTTGCTCACCACTGGAAGACAGAAACAGAGCCCGTCACTCAGCAGAGCAGGTGCTTTTTGTGAAAGTGAAATACAACTTGTACCCCTTTGCAAAGTAGGCACGTCTCTAAAGAAAGGAAGAAGACATCTTTGTCTGGGCGACACAAGGGAACATCACATTTTGAAACTAGAGGAACTCAGTCCCAGGCTGTCAAAGTGAGTGAGTGAGTGAGTGAGTGAGTGAGTGAGTGAGTGTCTCTTCCTCTTGGTCCACAGGTGTTGGTTTACTCACCGCAGAAGTGGGTCTGGTAGGGCGGCTGGGGGGGGGCTTTATCCAGGTGAAAGCGATGGTGGACCAGAGCAGCCAGGGACACAATCTGAACAAAGAGGGGCCTACTGTCAGCCACACGCCTGCTCATCCACCGTCCGACAGAAGCCGACGTGACGCAGTACATAATATACCTTACCAAACAATAAGCCGCTCTTTACGACTTCTGGACATTATCTTAAATGTTGTCTTTAAAATGTGCATTTACGTCAACTACAACAACACGATGCTATCAGAGAGAGAGAGCACTACGGTGGTGAAGTGGGTTAGGGTTAGTCAACTACAACACCACGATGCTATCAGAGAGAGAGAGCACTACAGTGGTGAAGTGGGTTAGGGTTAGTCAACTACAACACCACGATGCTATCAGAGAGAGAGAGCACTACAGTGGTGAAGTGGGTTAGGGTTAGTCAACTACAACACCACGATGCTATCAGAGAGAGAGAGCACTACAGTGGTGAAGTGGGTTAGGGTTAGTAAACTACAACACCACGATGCTATCAGAGAGAGAGAGCACTACAGTGGTGAAGTGGGTTAGGGTTAGTCAACTACAACACCACGATGCTATCAGAGAGAGAGAGCACTACGGTGGTGAAGTGGGTTAGGGTTAGTCAACTACAACACCACGATGCTATCAGAGAGAGAGAGCACTACGGTGGTGAAGTGGGTTAGGGTTAGTCAACTACAACACCACGATGCTATCAGAGAGAGAGAGCACTACAGTGGTGAAGTGGGTTAGGGTTAGTCAACTACAACACCACGATGCTATCAGAGAGAGAGAGAGCACTACGGTGGTGAAGTGGGTTAGGGTTAGTCAACTACAACACCACGATGCTATCAGAGAGAGAGAGCACTACGGTGGTGAAGTGGGTTAGGGTTAGTCAACTACAACACCACGATGCTATCAGAGAGAGAGAGAGCACTACAGTGGTGAAGTGGCTTAGGGTTAGTCAACTACAACACCACGATGCTATCAGAGAGAGAGAGCACTACGGTGGTGAAGTGGGTTAGGGTTAGTCAACTACAACACCACGATGCTATCAGAGAGAGAGCACTACGGTGGTGAAGTGGGTTAGGGTTAGTCAACTACAACACCACGATGCTATCAGAGAGAGAGAGCACTACAGTGGTGAAGTGGGTTAGGGTTAGTCAACTACAACACCACGATGCTATCAGAGAGAGAGAGCACTACAGTGGTGAAGTGGGTTAGGGTTAGTCAACTACAACACCACGATGCTATCAGAGAGAGAGAGCACTACAGTGGTGAAGTGGGTTAGGGTTAGTCAACTACAACACCACGATGCTATCAGAGAGAGAGAGAGCACTACGGTGGTGAAGTGGGTTAGGGTTAGTCAACTACAACACCACGATGCTATCAGAGAGAGAGAGCACTACGGTGGTGAAGTGGGTTAGGGTTAGTCAACTACAACACCACGATGCTATCAGAGAGAGAGAGAGCACTACAGTGGTGAAGTGGCTTAGGGTTAGTCAACTACAACACCACGATGCTATCAGAGAGAGAGAGCACTACGGTGGTGAAGTGGGTTAGGGTTAGTCAACTACAACACCACGATGCTATCAGAGAGAGAGAGCACTACAGTGGTGAAGTGGGTTAGGGTTAGTCAACTACAACACCACGATGCTATCAGAGAGAGAGAGCACTACGGTGGTGAAGTGGGTTAGGGTTAGTCAACTACAACACCACGATGCTATCAGAGAGAGAGAGCACTACGGTGGTGAAGTGGGTTAGGGTTAGTCAACTACAACACCACGATGCTATCAGAGAGAGAGAGCACTACGGTGGTGAAGTGGGTTAGGGTTAGTCAACTACAACACCACGATGCTATCAGAGAGAGAGAGCACTACAGTGGTGAAGTGGGTTAGGGTTAGTCAACTACAACACCACGATGCTATCAGAGAGAGAGAGCACTACAGTGGTGAAGTGGGTTAGGGTTAGTCAACTACAACACCAGGATGCTATCAGAGAGAGAGAGCACTACAGTGGTGAAGTGGGTTAGGGTTAGTCAACTACAACACCACGATGCTATCAGAGAGAGAGAGAACTACAGTGGTGAAGTGGGTTAGGGTTAGTCAACTACAACACCACGATGCTATCAGAGAGAGAGAGCACTACGGTGGTGAAGTGGGTTAGGGTTAGTCAACTACAACACCACGATGCTATCAGAGAGAGAGAGCACTACGGTGGTGAAGTGGCCGCCGGGCTCCAGGTGTTGAGCGCCAGGTGGGGCGTACCTCGTTGTGATGCGTCTTGGGGTTCTGCACCGTCTTCAGGCTGACGGACATGACCGTGAGCGGGGGGGGGGGCAGGTCTTTGACCACCGTCACCAGCTCGCTCCTCAGGGCCAACGCCTCAACCTTACACCAGCTGACCGGCTGACTGTTGAGCTCTGCAGAGGAGAGGAGAGGAGGGGAGAGGAGAGGAGAGGAGGGGGTAGGAGAGAGAGGAGGGGGTAGGAGAGAGAGGAGAGGAGGGGGGGGAGAGAGAGGAGATGGAGGAGAGAGAGGAGGGAGGAGAGGGGAGGAGAGGAGAGGGAGGAGAGGGAGGAGAGAGGAGAGAGAGGAGAGAGGAGAGGGAGGAAGGAGGAGGAGGAGAGGGAGAGTGAGGACAGGTCTATCTGATCCCAGTGCTCTCCTTCAGGTCCCAGTCCTGACCCGCTGCCCCTAAACCTCCACCCTTCCTTACGTGGCGTCTTGATGTCCAGCCAGCACGGCCCTTTGATCTTCCTGCTCAGGAGAAAGTGCTCCAGGCTGGAAGTGTTGATTCCAAACACGTGGGAAAACGTCGCTCCCTTCAGGTCAACAGGGAGCGTAGGATACTCGGCCTGTGGCATTTAAAATGGAAAATAAAATCAAGGACCACCTTGCCATTGGACAAAGCCTTGACTGAATGCCTGCTTGGCGGACGGCTAAGTGGGAGTTTGGCGCATACTCACGGAATAACGGACTTCCAGGTACTCGCACTGAGTGGGAATGTCAGGGATTTCAAACGCGTAGCTCTTTTCGACTTTCTGCAACACAGAGCGATGTTCAAACAGCATTCCCAACGATGCAAGTGACATGGAAGACGTTGGAGGGTCGGCAAACCTTGGACTTGAACTTCATGATCTTGAACCTCTCGGACAGCTCGTTGAACTCCTGGTAGACGTCCATCAGACCCACCGGCGTGTCCGACACCACCCCGTTCTTAGTGTTCACTCTCTGCGCACACGCACGCGCACACACACACACACACACACACACACACACACACACACACACACACACACACACACACACACACACACACACACACACACACACACACACACACACACACACACACACACACACACACACACACACACACACACACACACACACACACACACACACACACACAGTATTTGTGTGATTTATACAACACACCAAATTTATACATTTTGTGCCAGGAGTTTAAACCAGCATCCGATGGCATTTATGAAGTTTAAATTGTTTTAATACCTTCAGGTTTATGGCAACAATGTTGAAAAACACACACTGGACAGTTTCATTACCAACATTAAACTGAAATCTCATCTCTGTTGACTTGAAACATTTGTCAAATGATATTAGATATTATTAACTTGCAGCCTTTGACAAAGAAACTGATGTGGTTCCTGTGCTTCATCTGCTAGTGTATCCCAGTCGACAGAGAGAACACGCAAACAGCCTCTCGCCCCTGCATTGTTGGCACTGTTAGCAGTGGGCGATTTATTCAGACGCCGGCTGACAGACAAATTGCTACTTCCCCCTAGAATCTAAATTAGAAAAGGGGAATGGATCTGATCAGTCCTGCTAGGATCCCAGCCCCACTGTTCACTCGCATTCTGACACTAAGCAGATGAATGGGTGAATTAGAGAGAACCCTCCGGTCATGTGACAGTAGCTGGGGGGGGTTAAACTCACATGTTCGCGAGGGAGGAAGTACATGGTCCTCTCGATGTTCTTGACGGCCACACAGCAGCTGACGTGGGCCTTGGCAGACTCGATCCACACCTTCCCAAAGAGGTAGACCACGCCTGGGCAGCAGCAGAACATTGAGACATGATGAACCGACAAAGGCTCTCAGACACACGTGGGTGGGAGGCTTCAACTGTTCAACAGATATAGCAGATGTGGGCGTGTACGCTAGAGCCTTGCACGTATAAAAATAGGAGAGGCATCTATTTTACCACGATGCTCGCACATAAATCCAAAATGGACGTTTATACACCTTGGGCCCTATCTTGCATCCGGCGCAATTGACTTAATCACTGGCGCATGTGTCGTTGCTAGTTTGCAACTGGCGCAGAGCGTTCTTTTCCCTCCTGCGCCACGTGTCGGTAAATTAGGGTAAAAATTAGGGCAGTTTCAGAAACCGCTTGCACCACAAACCAGGAATTACCTGGTTTAAAGTCAGTGGGGCGTTGTTCAGATGCTATTTTAAGGGGGCATGCATAATGTTGCTTGTGCACCTCGGGCATACACCTTGTTTCTCTCATCTACCTAGCCTCACATTCTTGGTAAATTATTTGGGAAAGAACAGCTGATACAGCGGTAATAAGTTGTCAATGCATCTGCAAACACCGTACAGCAAACACATATTTTCTTGACACAGACATCGTGTACATGCCCATAACTTTTAGGATTGATGAGTATTTGATCGTGAGAAAACATTGTTTTACTGCGAGTGAGTGTTAAAAAGAATGAATGAATGCGGGCACGCATGTGTGCATCCATCTGTTTAAACACACGCCAACTGAACAAGTAACGCATAATACAGTCCATGGCAATGTGTATTAACGGGGGGACACATGCATATTAGGAACACAAGTCGATAACGATAATGCATACAATACTATAAGAAACGATGTTTAGAATGTATTGCGTATATCATTAAATAGAATCACAGTTACCGCATATCATACGTTATATCATATAAGTTTTCTTTGCCGAAATTTATTTGACTCAGTATTTCTGAAGTCGTGACTCGTGGAAGAAAACCTTATTCCATGTGTGAATTAGACCATATTATTTGGCCATAAACTGAGCCATTTGAAGTTTGAAATTCATGTGCAACTGTCTCATCGGAGACTGCAGACGCGCTGTCAAAATATCAACTCGTCAGATTCAAAATGCGCTCATGGCTCTTAAAGGGGATGGGAGCTGGCACTCTCATTGGTTTGTTGCACGTTACGCCCAAACCACACCTACGGGTTATCAGCTACTTCAGACCAACCCTTTTTAGATATGCGCCGGGCGAAAGTCATTTTTCGCGCCGGTAAACTAGCGACATCGCCGTAGAACCGCCCACAAAGCTACTTGCGCTTGGCGCTTCTCACTTGCGTTTCAGACCGTTAAAACAGGGCCCCCTGGGTCAAAGCGTCATGCTGTCAGCCTCATTGGATAGGAGTGTTGCAATACAAATGGAACAGCGAGTCCTGCAGCACGTTGATTCTAGCCTGCATTTCATTCTGTACATTTGAGAAAACATGAGCACAGCCCGTCCCGACACAAGGAGCCAGTGCCAGGTCTATCTTATCAGCGATCTCTTCTGTTCTTTACTCTGGCAGAAAGACGTCTTTAGATGCTGCACCAAACCCATCACTGCTTCATGTGGAGGATGGCCTGCCTCTCACCTGGCTGGTTGTATTGGTCTTCAAACGCATCCAGCCAGTAGAAGCGGAACACCAGCTCTCCCTCCGGGCCCGGGACCAATGGGAGCTGACTGGAGTCCACCTGTACCTCTGCTGGGCCCTCATTGGCCCCGCCCTCCTCCTCCTGTCCCCACGAGCTACCGGCCCGACCGGACCTGGAGGACCAGAGAGAACCAGAGAGAACCAGAGAGAACCGTTGTTTACAGGCTGCCCTTAGTGAGCTCCCCCAGACCTGGAGAACCAGAGAGAACCAGAGAGAACCGTTGTTTACAGGCTGCCCTTAGTGAGCTCCCCCAGACCTGGAGAACCAGAGAACCAGAGAGAACCGTTGTTTACAGGCTGCCCTTAGTGAGCTCCCCCAGACCTGGAGAACCAGAGAGAACCAGAGAGAACCGTTGTTTACAGGCTGCCTTTACTGAGCTCCCCCAGACCTGGGAACCAGAGAACCAGAGAACCAGAGAGAACCAGAGAGAACCAGAGAGAACCGTTGTTTACCCGCTGCCCTTCGTGGGCCAGCAGTGTCAATGGCTCTACTCCTTAGATCACATCTAGATTTATAGAACACACATCGTCTGGTGTAATTCAATCCCATGATTCATGTGTTCCAGGTACCCTTTCTCCTGACCGATGGGTTTACGGTCATAAAGAACCTGCAGGTGAAACCCTAAAGCGTGCGGGAGGGGTCCACCAACACCAAGAGGAGCAGGGGTGCATTGTTCTAAACCCAGCCCCGTTGAACCATGGTATGCTATCTGCAGTCAGCAATGGGCCGGGACTCACAGCAGCACTGGGTCCTGGGGCTCGGCCTTCACCGTCTCCAGTGCTGCTTCCACCTTGGGCTGGACCTCCTCCTCGGCGCGGGGCGACGGCGCTTCCACCTCCATCGGCTCGTCGAAGTCCATCCCATCGAACTCAGAGTCGTGAACTGGAACGTGAGATAGGCGAGAGTGAGCGATGAGCAGAGGGAAGAGAAAGGCCTGAATGAAGCTGGATCTCAATGTCCTAGCTGAAGGTTATTGTTCAGTTTGTCCAAATCTGTGCAGCTGGTTCTGTGGGATGTGAGAACCCCAGGAGACTAGCGGACTGCAGCGGTCTGACTGAAGGGGCCTTCTGTGACGAACAATGACAAAGGAGGACTGGGAATGTGCACGTGTTCTTCTGACTGAAGAAGCCTTCTGTGACGAACAATGACAAAGGAGGACTGGGAACGTGCACGTGTTCTTCCAGATCTCCTCCTCCTGTACCTTCCACCTGGATCTCCTCTTCCTTGACGGCGGGCCGGTTGGTGGTCCTGGGGGTCTCAACGGGAGGAGGCTTGCTCTTTGGGGTTACTGGTGAGAAGGACTCCTAGTAACAAACACCATATTTACCATTTAGTAGAGTTTCCTTATTGATTAAGTCCACCCACAAACTGGTCCATCGTTTATTGACCTCAAAGTATATAAAGCGTTGACACAATAACAACAATATTTTTCTTGCATCTCCTAAATGTATTGACTACATCACATCACATGAATACACTTTAAGTTATGGAGGAAGGCATGACCAATGGAAGAGCAGCATATCGCAGGGCTCAACAATAAGGATTGCCCGATTGCAACTAAAACGCCACGCAGACAGGACCAGGTACCTTTGGAGGTGGCCGTCTGATGGAGAACGGGTTCATGGGAGTTCCTAGAGACTTCTTCTTCTTCAGTCTGACGACCGGTGGCGGGGTCATCAGAGACGGCTTCTGATGAATACAAATATGAAGTAAAGTACAAAACGTAACAAGGTTGCTAGTTCGATCCCCAGCTCCTCCTAGCTGAGTGTTGATGTGTCCCTGAGCGAGACTCTTAACCCTCACTGCTCCTGACGAGCTGGCGGTCGCCCTGCGGGGTTGACTCTGCCGTCGGCGTGTCACTGTGGGTATTAACCGATGTAAGTCGCTTTGGATAAAAGCATCTGCTAAATGCC
Source organism: Gadus chalcogrammus (assembly GCF_026213295.1). Classification (NCBI taxonomy): domain Eukaryota; kingdom Metazoa; phylum Chordata; class Actinopteri; order Gadiformes; family Gadidae; genus Gadus; species Gadus chalcogrammus. Next base: position 21,271,413 of record NC_079434.1, on the reverse strand, counting down.
CTAATTGTAATGTAATTAACATGTTGTATATGTTAATTTGGAAAACGATACCATTTAAAATCATACGTACGATAAGCAAGCGTTTACAAGCAGTGGATGAGTCTTCAAACCAGTTTTCTTTTATAACTTAATTAGAGACATGGTAGTAAAGGTCCCACAGGGGGAAAGGTCGTCCAACGCCCCCCAAGGGGATGCCCCCACCTCCGAGTGGAGGTCCTGCAGAAGGTCTCCCAGCAGGTCGTCTTTGGACAGGTCCACGTCTTTCTGCATACACCAAATCAAACATTTGGACAACATGTTAATAAAAAAATACATTCATGCATTAGCTTCAATACTCAAATTGCATTTAGTAAAAAAAATTTCCAAAGCGACTTACAAGTGAGAACAACTGAAGTATCCACTCAATATCAGAACGTTCAATTGTAACACAATATAAAGTTATTCTCACACATAAACACATGAATTCATACAGCTACTGTATCCAGTAGGGGTGGGAATCTCTTGGCACCTCACGATTCGATTCCGATTATGAGGCCAACGATTCGATTCTGAAGCGATTTATGCAACAAATTTTTTTATGTACATTTCCATGCGTGATATTCAAAAATATATATATACATCTGGGTTTGCTACTCAAGAGTTTGTTAATCACTTCCTACTTTTGTGACGATCATTAACAACAACAGATGAATTAACTTATCTTATATTTTATAAGAGAGAAAGCTTTTGTCACAAATATGACTTTCTATGAACAATTCAATAATCAATGCAGCTTACATTATAACACAATATGGAAGCATGCAAAAAATAGGTTTCAGTTTTATTTTCTTTCATTAAAGAAAAAGCTGCTCTTGAATTAGAAGGAGTTCTTGTGTCTGGCTGTGAGTTTGCGCGCATGCTATGCGTAGGCTGAATCGCAATCGTGTCAAGACAAATCAGATTGGCCAACACACACTGAAGATAAATTCAATAATTTTAAAATTACAAAAATTATCCCTCTCTGGCGAACAGAATGTTGCAGCAGGCAAAAAGTATCTGCATCGAGACAGAATCATTCTAGCGAGAATCGCGATGCATCGAAGAATCGATTATGTTTCCCAGCCCTAGTATCCAGGCGTACATCACACACCTCAGCAGGTTTCTTGACGTTGCTGTTCATGAAGAGGCTCTTGATGCTGTTGGGTTTGGCCACCGCCGTTTTCTTCAAGTTCTTCTTGGAGTCTGCTCCTTTAGCGCTCGCCTTCCCTGTACCAACACACGACACATACACACTTCTGGGTGACTGATGTCGGAGGGGAACCATCCCGGTGTCCTCAGGTACGACCTGTCTCTACGTATGACCAGCTGGGTTTACCGCGCTGTTCTACCACGTCGTCGTCCAGGTCATCATCGAATATCTCTCTTCCATCTTCCACGTAGCCGGTACCATCTGTAGAACAACAAGAAACAAACTCCACAATTACTTTATCGGTATCTTTCCCTATAAAATAAATTATTTGTAAAATAAAAATATTGTAATAGCTTTAAAAAAAAAAAAAATGAAAGATTCAATAAGTAAACTATAGAAAAGGACGCAATTTTTTATCGAACTATCAAAAGGAAAACAGGAGGCAGAGGAGCGTCGTACCGTTGTCGATGATCCAGTCGTCATCCTGCCTCTCGCGCACCATCTTGGAGTACTGGTCCTCGTCCACCTCATCGTACACGCTGGCCACCTCCTCCACCTGCACACCCATGACCGTCAGACTCATCACAACCTCTACCATGTGGCTGTACTTTGAAAGAATGTTATGCGAGATGGAGGGAAAATGCAACTTAATCAAGGAATGTCATTATCGTTCCTTTATCAATATTTATCAATCATCAGCTGTCCATATTTAATAACTGCTGGCTGAACTATAATACACATTTAGATATTATGTGTACAGATTTACATTTCCAGCAGTGTCAACAACCCTGCAACAATGAATGTAAATAAACATTTACATTAAGGGCGTTTAGAAGATGCCCTTAACCAAAGCGTATTTCACAGAAGAAAGAGAAACAATACATCGCCGTCGGTACAGGATGTTCATAATAACACACCGCTACACATTCCCAGGTGATAAATGGTCGCATGCAGGATGAACACCTTGTTTACATCGTCACTGTGATACTCCAACGGACAAAGGAATAACATGTTATCAACATGTCCACTTCATCACCTCATACTTCAGCTTCTCGCCCTTCTTGGCTTTCCGGAGCTGCTCGAGCGCCGCCGTCCGGCCTGTCCTCGCCCTCTTCTCTCGTCTCGAGCGCGACGCCGCCAGACCGCAGGCTTCACCTGGGGACAGCGCGCGCAATGATGTCACCCCACTGGATCATGTGTAGCAACCAGTTTCTCGTCATGCACCAAACATCCACATCAGATAGAATGTACTTTAGCCCACGGATTACTGTATTGAGTTAGCGTTTCACACAAGTAGATGGCCTGACCCACATTTTGGTAACACTTTGGAAGCTCAAAACACAGCTAAACAATGATAACTTTGCTGATGTTATTTGAAGTCAGGAAAACAGACAACTCTCTTGTGTGTAGGAAAACAGACAACTCTCTTGTGTGTGTGTGTGTGTGTGTGTGTGTGTGTGTGTGTGTGTGTGTGTGTGTGTGTGTGTGTGTGTGTGTGTGTGTGTGTGTGTGTGTTGTGTACATTTTGTTAGTGCGTAGCAGCAGCTGCAGCAACGTTACGTTGTCACAGAGCTTAGCCTCCTAGCTGTCTCTGTTCAACAAGGCGACTTAAGCCTAAACAACTCACCGTCGTCGACATTATCAGCGTCCTTATCCGGGTTCAATACCGGCGCCATTATCTCCACTTAAAATGTCTATATATATATATATATATATATATGAATATGAATCACTTTATAAAACCGTGCGCCCTCGATGTGTCAAGTCAACAAACACAACAGAGCAATCCGCGCCAATTCTTCTTCCCGGGGAAAGTCATATGCAGGAAATGACGTGGCTTGTGTTCAGCCAATGACAACATCGGGAACTACGAACCCCCTCGTGTGTCCTCGAGTGTCCTCGTGTGTCCTCGTGGTGGCAGTGTTGTGTACATATACACAACACTGCCACCACTTGTTGTAGTAGCCCTATGCTGTAGGGACAATGCATCGATGACCCCAGAACACAATGGCATATACAACAGCTATCCAACAGTCGCCCGCTTTAAAACTGTAATAAAAATGTTTTTTTTATCGGAACGGCCTTAGGGCGCAGGCCTATAAGCAAATATATCAGTAAGAACACTGTAAGATATTCATTACTTTTCCCAGGCCATCAGGAAGGCAAGAATATTTCTTCTTTGGACGAATACTTTATGTTGTCTCAGGTGAGTATTCTTCCTCTTTATTCAGGACGTGTTCGGTGTACCCTGGCGGGAGTTTTGAACGCACACAAAAGATGCGTGTCAGCCTGCAGGGCAGACGCGCCACCGAGGCGTGGCGTCGCTGTGCGCTCAACGTCAGAACAAACCACAAAGAGTGTTTTGTTTTCGTCAATCTCAGACATTTTTTTTTTCGTTTATCCGATTAACAGTGATGTTATCAAATAAGAATATTCGTCCTGAAATATTGACGACAGATTATTCCGCTAATGTATTCTCAAATCGCTTATGACAACAGGACCAAGGAGGGTTGACATTGGCTACTGTAGGCATGGTCCATTCTGTTCTATTGACCCATTGTTGTCTCTGCTCATCACGGGTCCACTGCCCGAACTTTAACCAAAACCAGACGCGTGGAACAGGCGGGGAGCTGGTGGCCCGCAGCCCTCAATCAATAGGCTGAAAGAAATTATAGTTTTTTTTATTATTATTATTATTATGATAAGGCTAAACATTCAGGGAGAAAGGCCAAAACGAGTGGATAAGTGTATTGGTTCGTAATACACGGCGGTCATCTTTTAAAACTTGCTGTATATTATTGTTGTTATTGTGGCTCCATCATGGTGAGACGCACCAGAACTCGCTCGACTTTTTCAGCTGCGGATACGCGTCACTATAGAAGGGGATCGCTCAAGGTAAGCGAACTAACCAGTCTATGAAGTTATCTTTTCTTTTAATTTTAAAAGCATATTTGAAAGCTAAATGTCACACTAAGTGCTTATTTAAAATGATCATATTCACAATGAAGCCGATCAGGTATTCGGAGCTGAATTCGTCCCAGCTTTTTTTGCACGCCGGATCCACAAGCACCCTCCAAACATAAAACAATCTGACCAACGTCGTTTAATTAACATAAGCAACGACGGTTAATTAAAGGTACAGTAATACATTGTAAACAACTATACATATATTAGAAATCTAGATGGAGTCCAAAGCGATGTCATGAAGTTATCTAGGTTAGTTTAGGACTATATGCTATAGGTTTATTTTAAACACCCGATAAGCTATCGATAAATTGTATCAATGATGACTCGAAATGGATAGACAACACAAGGCCACTAATGATGGCCAGTGGTACCAAGCACTGTCTCTCTGTGATGGTGCTATGGAACGTACCAATCCCAACCATTTATGCAAATGAGCGACTCCGGCGCGGTCATCTGATTGGCTCTCTCTTCGGAGCGCTCTCCTCTTTTCGCGTCGCCATGGAAAGGGTTCTGAGGCCCGCTTGTCTGCTGCTGCCTGGGCTCCGCGAGCAAGGGATTTCTCCGCTGGAAAAAACCCAGGAGTAGGAGGGGTGAAAGAGGACTCACAGGGGAGGATAGGGGACAGTGGGCGGGGAATAGCGGGAGCAGAAAGAATCAGAGAGCGAGAGAGAGCGAAGGGAGGAAGGCGAGAGGGAAAGGAGAAAGGCATCCTCGTCCTCACTGATGCTGAGTCACATAACGGGATCCCAGAGCTGTACCCCGAGAGTCTTTGGGAATAATGGAGGAGTTGGAGCACACCTGCCCCCATCCTCGGACGGTAGGGCATTTTGTGTGTGTGCGTGTGTGTGTGCTAGTGCATGTTTGTGTGCATGCCCATCATATAATGTGTGTATGTGTGGGAAGAGAGCAGAGGAAGAAATGGAGACAAAGAGAATGGAGGATTCTCTGCTGTTACCGTGTCCCTTTAAGGGTCTCACAACGCTGAGTGGACACTGTGTGGGCTGGGCTGTTCTGCCAGTGTGTGTGTGTGTGTGTGTGTGTGTGTGTGTGTGTGTGTGTGTGTGTGTGTGTGTGTGTGTGTGTGTGTGTGTGTGTGTGTGTGTGTCAGGGGGTATAGTGAATGCTAGCACTATAACAGAAGGGGTCCTGGTGGTTTTACATCACTGATCAGGGAAAAGCCCTTGAGGCAAACATTCGATAGCACAGCATCATCCATGTTGTTCATCATTCACATTTCTTTGCAATGTCGCTCATATCATCTATTATTTGCCCCCTTTGCCTCTCGGTTCCCCTCTTAGCCGTACCCTCTGTCTCTCTCTTCTATCCTGTCTGATCTGTCTGCCTCCCTCTGCCTGGGAGCCGCCATTGCCATCTCTGCATCTGTTGTGGCTCCAGATCTGCTAGCCTGGGTGCTACCGCTGCTGGGCTAATCCCTCTTAGGCTGGATGCTGATCTACGGGCCAGATCCGACTCTTCTTTTTTTTCCCAGCATGCTCGCTGTGGTCACCCTGATAGGCTGCTGCCTGCTCCATGTAAGCCCGACTAAGCAGCACTGCCGCTGCTGTGCCATCTGCTCTTTGTTGACGGTCCCTCAGCACCCCCCCCCCCCCCCGCCAACCCAACCCCTACTCACCCTCTACCCTTCTAACTTTTCACCTTGCCCCATGGAATCATGGGTAATGAATGATGCCACCCCGATGCAATGTCCCTGCCCCATCTCGCTCCGACGGGTTCGGCCACAGGGTGATTGAAGTATCTTCTCTTCAATGAAAAGGTTTGATGGATGGAGGCTGAATTGGACCATAAAACATTTAAATGTTTCATTTGACTGAAGGTAGAGAGAAGCAACGGTAAAATGATGCAGTGACAATCACCATCTGTTTAATTATTAGATGGACCTGGTAGAATATGGTGTGCCAACCTTTGTCAAATGCGCCTGGTGAAATGTCATCAAACATTAAAGCTTAACATGGCTCTATTTCTCTGACCGAGTGACTGGTTTGTGTTGGCCTTACCCACTAGTTAAAGGCAGCTCCTGTTCTCTCACAGCGGTCATTGTAAGGTTGGATCAACATGTTTGATGCGCCCCAAATAAGCAAATGAATGAGCGTATCCAAACACTTTGTTACACCTTTATCTTAGCTTCTCAATTTGCAACTGGCATTTCCTGTCTGCCTATTTTTCTAATTGTCTGTCCATCAGTCTCACGGTTAGGGTTACCGTCGGTCTGTGGGTTGAGGTCCCTTTCCCCGGTGTGGGGGTCCCCAAATAGAGAGACATCCTCCCACCGAATGCATGTGGCCGAAATTAACTCAGCGTTGTGTGTTAAGGTTGTTAACCACATGGTGGAAGCCGTTCCCGGTTGGTTTGTTTAATGTCAAAAGCAGTTCTGCCCCTCCACTGTTTCTTGCACACACACACAGACACAGACACACGCACAAAATACTCCCACAACTACACACATACACACGTGTACACGTGGATCAATAACCTTGAGTGCAGCCTCATCTGTCTCACGATCGATAGTCTGGATACGGATTGTGCATCGGCTGGGCTCAATAAGGCAGATGGACGTTACTGTAACCAGACCCGAGAAGCATGAGAAGAGGTGCATGCTGGGTACAAACAACCAAACATATAATACTGTGGCTGATGTTATATCACTGCTCTTACCCTTGGACGTCCACTGCCACTCACTCTGTTTCCGCACTCGCTAGAAACATTTATTTATCCATTATATATATATATACATACACACACACCTCTTTAGAATTTCACACTTGTCTCCTGTCTTCATGCTGCAAAGGTGGTCTGATCATGTATATTTAACGAACACCGATTTCTTCCAAGGCTTAATTTTCAATGCCAGTTTATATTTTGATGAAGATATGAAAATAAACAGTGTATTATATTTACAGGACTAAAATGAAGATCCTTCCTCTGTGGTCGTCTCCTGTGCCTCCCTCCCTCCCTCCCTCCCTCCCTCCCTCCCTCCCTCCTCAGACTCTGACAGAGCCCGCCATATTTGCCAAGGAGACCAGCTGTGACTGCAGAGCCCCCCATGAGCGCCTCACCATCAAGCAGGCCTGCAGAGGAACCCCTGGTAGGGCCTTACCCTGCTCCCGCGCCTCCACCGCCTCCTCATCCTCCTGACCTCCACGGGCCTTTACCAGACGCATTCATCCAAAGCCACGTACAATGCGTACATTTGTCAGAAGAAGGAGAAACAACAATATATCGCTGTTGGTACAGTAAGGAGGTTCATAGAACCAAGTGCCAAGCACTAACAATCACTAGGTTAACCCATCCCCCGTATACAACAAAGATAGCTAGGATAGGATGCTACACAGTCTTCACTGCTCCCATCCCTCTTCCTCATCCCTTCGGTTATTCAGAATACAATGCTTAAACCGTCTCTGATTCCCACCAACACCACTGACCAATTTGCAGGTTGAGCACTCGGCGTAAATTAATCGGTCAATATAATATAAAAGGTATAGCTAGGGGTAATTATGGGTCGGCTTACCTCAGGAGGTAGATCAGTTGCCTTGTAACTGAAAGGTTGCTAGTTCGTTCCCAAGCTCCTCCTAGCTGAGTCTTGATGTGTCCCTGAGCAAGACACTTAACCCTAACTGCTCCTGACGAGCTGGCGGTCGCCTGGCAGGGTTGACTCTGCCGTCGGTGTGTCAATGTGTGTATTAACCGATGTAAGTCGCTTTGGATAGAAGCGTCTGCTAAATGCCCTAATTGTAATTGGGTAAAACCTGGGCTGTCTCATCCACTCTCCATGTGTGTGTTCACAGTGGACAGGCCGGTCAGGGTGTACGCCGATGGCATCTTCGATCTGTTCCACTCGGGTCATGCCCGCGCTCTCATGCAGGCCAAGAACCTCTTCCCCAACACGTACCTGATCGTAGGGGGTGAGGGAATGACACCTACACTATTTCACATCATTTTACATCACATCATATAGATATGCATTGATGTTAACAATCCCATGTACGATTACAACACATTTCTACGCTTTATCAATGTTTATTTTTATAGTTAATGAAATGTTTAAGGATAACTGTAAAGTGTTCCTGTGACTCTAACGGTACGACCTGGCGCTGACAGTGTGCAGCGACGAGCTCACGCACAAGTACAAGGGCTTCACGGTGATGGACGAGTCGGAACGCTACGAGGCGCTACGGCACTGCCGCTACGTCGACGAGGTGGTGAGAGACGCGCCCTGGACCCTCAGCCACGACTTCCTCCACAAACACAAGGTGTGTGTCTGTGTGTCTGTCTGTCGTGTGTGTGTTTTCATCTTTTAATTATTATTAGTGTCCTTTACCTCTGCTGTGAAATCCAGCGTCTGAGGTCATTGTGGTATGAACTATGCTATCAAAGACCATGCACAGCGCTGCTTGTAATGAAGACCCAAAGGCACAATGATGACAGAAGTCTTCACAAAATGAATAAAACCTCATCTGAAACTCACAGCAACACGAACCAAAGTACTCACAGAAAACCAGGAACACAAATACCTACCTCCCATACTCACTGGTCACATGGTGATCAAAAGGCTTAAATAGGCCAAGGCAAAGGTGAGACTAATCACCGATCAATAGTCTATCAGCGTTCAGGCAGGGTTCTGGAGGCCGGCCCTGACCTGTCTGTCACACTAATCGCCCCGATGCTTTCTCAGATTGACTTCGTGGCCCACGACGACATCCCGTACTCCTCAGCCGGCAGTGAGGACGTCTATAAACATATCAAGGAGGCGGGTCAGTGTTTGTGGGCGTGGCTATGGTGCGAGCTCATTGGTGGATAAACATATCAAGGAGGCGGGTCAGTGATTGTGGGCGTGGCTATGGTGGGAGCTCATTGGTGGATAAACATATCAAGGAGGCGGGTCAGTGATTGTGGGCGTGGCTATGGTGCGAGCTCATTGGTGGATAAACATATCAAGGAGGCGGGTCAGTGGTTGTGGGCGTGGCTATGGTGCGAGCTCATTGGTGGACCGATGATGACCAATAGGATTTGTTTACCCTGTAACGCAATGACACATTGCCAGTGGCATCAAGGAAATCAGAACTTCTATTATTTGAGTGTACAGTAGAAAGATTAATTATTACATTTGGCGATAACTCTTAATAGTTTTCAGCAGAAGTTTGCTGAACTGTTTTTGGGATATACATTCATACATACATGTGTTTTAAAAATGAATGTAAATGAAAGATTTATATATATGATATAATATGTTTAAGAAGGACATTTGTTCCCAATTAATAAGTATATCTATAAGTCTATATATAAGTATATGAATATATATTTCTTTATATTGAATAAATGATTGAATGAAGTACATCAATAGGATTATATGATTGTTTCCGTTTAATCCTGGCTGTGGGTCCATCAGGCATGTTCGTGCCCACCCAACGCACCGAGGGCATCTCGACCTCTGACCTCATCACCCGCATCGTAAGGGACTACGACGTCTACGCCCGACGCAACCTCCAGCGTGGCTACACCGCCAAAGAGCTCAACGTCAGCTACATCAACGTAAGACTGCTGGGGTTAGGGTTAGGGTTAGGCTTAGCTAACCCTAACCCTAACCCTTACCCTAACCCTAAGACTGCTGGGGTTACCCATGGACAAGGAAAACTAGGGTTCAAAGTTCAGTGTTTAGTACCCCTTACATTTCAGTTAAATTAATTCCGTGCTTTTATTCAGTGATTCAGATGCAGTCTTTGAGTTGAAAAGTGAGAATAATTTGACAGTAAAAAAGTCCCACTTTTCATTAGAGCAGAGATGACATGAACAATCTGATATGGTTGGGAAAGCAGAACATAAACATGGAAATATGAAGAAATGATTTAAACACATACTCAGCTGAAGCGGAACAGAAACCTGGAGATGATGTAATGAAGACAGTGCCGTTCCTTTGTCCCCGCCGACCCCAGGAGAAGAAGTACCGGCTGCAGAATCAGGTGGACCGCATGAAGGAGAAGGTGCGCACCGTGGAGGAGAAGAGCAAGCACTTCGTGTACCGCGTGGAGGAGAAGAGCCACGACCTCATCCAGAAGTGGGAGGAGAAGTCCCGCGAATTCATCGGTAACTTCCTAGAGCTCTTCGGGCCCGACGGGACATGGGTAAATTCATCCCTTCACCACGCAGCCTCTTTCTCCTTAAGGGTGAACAGACCTTGCCTGTGTGCCACACAGGCATGACGTAACCCGTATTGACCAAGGTTGCAGTAACCAATGTCACCAGAGAGGGCGCTGTCCCCGCGTTGTCGTTTGATGTACCTAGCTTACTCTCTCAGTATCAGAGCTGAGAACAGGTGATTTGATTGGCAGCTCCTCCCCGGGTTGGAGTCCCTGTAGCCTAACTATTCAGCCGTTGTTAGACAGGTGATTCACCAGGAGGGGCCGGTAGCACCAGGGGGGTCACATGCACTCTTCTCTCGTCCAGAAACAGGTGTTCCAGGAGCGGAGTGGTCGCATGATCTCCTACGCCCTGTCGCCGCGCGGCTCGCCCTGCAGCAGCCCCCCGCGGGAACACTCGCCCCTGCGCTCCCCGTCGCCGCCGTCCCCCTCGGCCCGCTGGCACAGCGCCCGCCCCTCCCCGCCGCCCTCCCCAAAGGGGGCGTCGGCCTCCATCAGTAGCATGAGCGTGCGAAGGGGGGACGGAGGATGGAAGTAGGCACGCCCCCCCCCTGACCCCCCCCCCCACCAGCCACCCCACAAACACATTGACACGCGTAACACACGCCCACTCACCATACACTGCCCCCCCTCCCCCCACACCCAAAGACTTCTCTTACACACACACACACACACACACACACACACAAACACACACACACACACCCACCAACAAAAACCCCCCAACACAAACACAACACACACACCACACACTTAAATCCTCACTCCACACACACACACACACACACACACATTGGAAACAATGTCTTGTTGCTGAGGCCTGTTGGCCAGCAGGCATTGTGGGAAATGCACTTCTGTCCTGCAGGTGGAGAGGGACAACCTCAAAGAAGCCATCTCAGCCTCTGTTGCCGGGGGCGACGGAGCGGACCAATAGCCAAGGGAGAGGAGGAGGAGGGAGGGGGGGGGGCAGGGGGAGGAGTTAGAATCGATCAAACCAGTTTATTAGCTTAGGCATCCAGGAGTTATATGCGGTCTAGAATGTCTCGACTCCGGCTGTGGGCTGCTTTGGAGGGGAGGGGTTGGCGTCACCTGCCTGAAGCAGCCTGCTCATCACAGAAAAAACACTCATCTCTTTTCTGTCCCTCGTACGTTTGGGTCAGCTATTGTTCAACCTTCAATTGAATATGGAGGCGTTTTGTTTTGGTTACCTGCCACTGACTGTGATAGAGCCAGACATGGTTGTGGTGAGTACACACTAACCATCATTATGGATGTGATACACGTTGTGCAGCAAGCAATACTCACGCACATGTCGTGCTCCGTTCTCGAGAATGTCACATTGTTTGTGTATGTTACGCCTCGTCATAAAACACTGCCCCCTACAGCAGCCGAGGGGTCCCTGCACCCCCTCCACTCACCTCCATTCATTTGGAATGGCTCAGCATTGAAAACAATGTTAACAGGTACACAACCAAGGGTTCCTGATCTCCAGTTGGACAGTAGCGGTACATTGTATGGATTTAACCACTTTTCCAGCCCCCCCATCCCCCTAAGTTTTGATAGAATGCTAAATTTCAAATATCTCTCCAATAGGAGGAAAGTGTAAATATTATTATTAGTGCCTAAACCCGCACGGCTCTAGTGTGAAACAATAAAAAGCTTATAAATGTTCAAACTGTTAATAATCGTGAGCTTGTGTGTAGTAACAGGGTGTAGGAGGGATCTGATCACAGGCCTGCAGGAGCCTCACGGAACAAAAGAACGAAAGAAGACGTGACCTCATTTAGTATTCAGACGCCAGAGCCCCGCCCATAGCGCTCATACGCTCACGTTCAAATCAATAAAAGGAAATAAACTGATTGAATATCGGTTGGTCACATAAGGTATCAATGGCCTTGAGCCAAACCTCCATAAATTGCCAGTATTTTTCAATGATTTAATCAGAAGCCTGTTCCTGTTTTAAACGTGTCCCTCACCTGCTTATCCAGTTTCTCCCAAAACATTCCCAACAAGAGAAGGCAACACAGACATTGCTCTGATTCTAAAACCGTACAACGGACTACACTTGAAGTATACATTAGATGAGCTTTACGTTAGATAACTCAAAAACTAAACGTCACACATCACTGTACTTCCTACTTTGTATTCTTTCTTTTTTTTAAGCATTATTTAAATGTAATTTAAGCATTTCCTCCTGGTCTGTTCATAGTGGCCGATGGTCGATCACACATCACTCCTCTTCGCTCGCTGCCCCTACTGGACAAACCCTGTACTGGCCTGTTTGCTTGTCTGTGCCCCCGCTGTACTGTATGTGCTCCAATACAGTGGACATATATTTCCTTTTTTGGAATGTGTGTGTTTCGTTTTTCTCTTTTTTAGATATACAATTTCAGGCGGCTATATGTGAATACAATAAAAAAATGAATACCCGAATGTAAACAAATGTTTTTGGGGGCATTGTTATTCCCATGATGAGACCAACGAAGGGAAGCGAAACCCAGAGGTGTAAAACACACTTTATTGCAGTTCCTTTTGATATAGGTTTTGACACTATAGGTAAGGCATGGTCATGCTGAATCTGGTATAAACATGTATGAATATATAGGTTTACGAGCTATTGTTCTTTCTTATGTCATAACTGTCATTACTGCATGGCTTCCAAAGCACACCAAGTATTTCCAACACCATTGTATTCTTGTCGTAGTCACTTGGAACACGTTTTATTTCTAATCAACACAGAGTGCACTGTATACTGTTGGGATGAGGTTAGGGAACGTCATATATATATATATATATATATATATATATATATATATATATATATATATTCTCCTCCTATTCCAGGTATGAAACGATTGGGAAGCTGGGTTCAGTTACGAGAGGAACAGAAAACGCCCGTCCTTGCGTGTGCCGTCCCTGTGGACGGGCGGGGGAGGGGGTTCATGTGGTCGGAGAGGGGAACAACCAGAGAGTGGGGAACAGCAGGGCTCAGTCCAACAGGTTATGGAGATCCTTTGGTATGACCCGGTCTAACCCTAACCCTAACCCCGGGCCGAGGGGGAGACATTGGCAGGCCGGACGCCTCCGGCACAAAGGGAGGGAGAGATGGGCTTTCAAAAGCGTCTTTCATCAATCGGATTTGGTGCCGATTTAATTAATGGCATAGATTATGCAATTCTTCCTTGCCCTTTTCTGCCAACAATTAAATCTTAGCAACAACACAATGGATTCAATACAGAAGAAAAAATAAACCTTCTTCGGATCCCGAAGACAATGAAACGGTTCTTCATGACAAAAATAAAACCTATGAAAGGGTTCCATGTCTGAGACGTGGAGTCTGCGTTCCTTCCTCTGTTCCACTGAGAGAGAATGGAATCAGTACTATACAAATCAACGCAAGCTTTGTTCAACTCCTGCACCGACCGCTGGTAACACAAAGGGTCCGGACGAGGGGTCCTGACAGGAAGAGACCGGTTACAGCCAGCACCACTGTAGGCCTGGTCTGTCTGTCTGTCTGTCTGTCTGTCTGTCTGTCTGTCTGTCTGTCTGTCTGTCTGTCTGTCTGTCTGTCTGTCTGTCTGTCTGTCTGTAGGGGGAGGGGGGAGCCATTATCCACATCTAAGAGGGAATAGCACTGCCACAATAAAAGTCTGGGATAATTAGTTGTCTCTATAGGGAGAGTAAAGATACCTACCTAGTACCAGTACCTAGTACCTAGTACCAGTACCAGTACCTAGTACCAGTACCTAGTACCATTACCAGTATCAGTACCTAGTACCAGTACCCAGTACCAGTACCTAGTACCAGTACCTAGTACTGCTGAGGCAGTATGTGGGGTTGACGGGGGTCCACTTGAGGGCAGGTCCAGGGCTTTGACAAGCGTCCAATCAGGAGCTTCCCTGAAGCCGAGCAAAAAATAAATGCTGATCAGCTGATTTGGGTTTTGCTCTCTAAAGACACAAAAGTTCTAACTCGCCTTAATTTCAAAATAATACAAAATTCGAGCTGTTGAGGCTAATAAAAAACTAAACAATTACGGCATATATATATATATATACAATTTCTGGCAGAAAGGCTTCGTTCATATTAAATACATTGGGTCATTAAATAGCGTGTCAGGTCTTTCCTATTTTGTTCTGATAAACGTTTCCTTCTTCCTCACGGGAACGTCCAATCAGCTGCTGCTATCCTTCCTCACGGGAACGTCCAATCAGCTGCTGCTCCTGTCGTCAGAGCAGCAGCGGCACTTCCTGCTCTCCAGGTTCGACCTGCAGTTCAGCAGCACCGTCCCGACACGGACACTGACTGACCATGACGCCATCACACCGCCGCCACTCCTGTGTCCAGTCAGACGCAGGGAACAGGAAATGAAAACCGTAGTCGTCCCACCCACAAATCCGTCTGTCTGTCCGTCTGTCCGTCTGCCTGTCTGTCTGTCTGTCTGTCTGTCGGTCGGTCGGTCGGTCGGTCTGTGAGAGGAGTGTACGGTGAAAAGCAAGAGACAAAGCTTAGCCCGGCTGATAACAGAGCTGATAACGCTGAATGGCCGGGAGAGCAGAGACTGAGGGGAAAGGGGACTGAACAAAGACCTCAGTCCACCACACTCTGGAGAAACAGAGGAAACAGAATAGAGATTGCTAGAATGAGCTCATGACCACTGATTGGCTAAGCACACCAGACCTTTTCTTATGCCGGATGGAGTGTTCATTTAGGTCCTCATTTTGTTTATTACTCCTTTTTAGAATTATTGAGAATAGTAGGTCTCTATCCACCTAGCGGCCATCTTTATTCTTGGTGTATAACCAACATGGACACTAGGTCCAGAGATAGAGCCCACCACAAACGCGCTGGGGGGTCTCCATCGTACCTCGTCACCACGACGACCGGGGCGTGGACCGCTGGATTGTTCATCTGGAGCCGAGGCTGAACCGAAGCATCTACGACACGACACTGAGAGAGGCTGGTTGGCATGGGGGGAGGGGCGGGGGGGGAGTGTGTTGGGGGGGGGGGGGGGAGTCATCTCTTGGCCTTGTACTTGGACACGCTGGTGTCCCGGGGCTCCGTGCTGGGGTTGCTCCAGTCGTCCGCCTCGGGGCCGACCTTGTAGTGGCGCCAGGCCGACTTGTTGAACACAGGCAGGCGCTCAAACGACTCACTGGACAGGGCCTGGAGACACACGGACACACACGGACACACACAAAATTCCAAGTTTAGGAGCAAAGTCCAACCTCTCTCAGAAGTGTCTCCCTCGGTGACTGGAGAGTGCCGATTGGCTGGAGATACGGCGATGCGTCCAATGAGCAGCAGTACCTTCAGGTAGATGACGGCGTCGGTGCCCACCCCCTCCATGGAATACAGCTTCAGATCCCCCTGGAAGTAGCGGGCGTAGAGCCGCGAGATGGGCAGGCCGTAGCCGAACCCGGCCTGGAAGAGGAAGGGCCTTCCTTTATTCTACATCTTAATAATATAGTTTGATATGAGGAATGATATAGGTTTGCATGCATGTGGGTGTGTGTGTGTGTGTTCGTGCGTTGAAGTACTATAGTGTGCCACTGACTCTGACATGCGTGTTTGTGCGCGTGCGTGTGTGTGCGCGCGCGTGCGCGCGCGTGCGTGCGTGCGTGCGTGCGTACCAGGGGGACAGCTCCTGGTTCAAAGCTGGGCGAGGGGGCCGTGGAGTACATGTAGTTAAACAGACGGTCGATCTTCCGTAGGGGAACTCCGCCTCCTCGATCACTGATCTGAGCAGTCAGTAAACAACATACCACTGAATCCCCATACCAGTGCTTTACAAAACGTCTTCTCACAAGGACCTAAGTTCTCCACTTCACTCGTTCACACACAACCCTCTGAGGCACCACTGGTTTTAAAAGCTTGTATCGGTTGTGGATGGTTTTGTGAAGCCAGGACAGAGACACGATGGTTTGACCACTCAGACAATTATTGTCCCTTAAGGAGGTGGTCAAGATGAGATAATAGACAAGGCTAAATTACCCAACAAACTAAAAAACAGAAAGAAAAAACGGTCCTAATCATCATGATTTGTGTGAATGTGTCCAAAGGTTAATCCTTCAAATCCAAAGCGCACCAGGATAGAGAGGTCCTCTTTTCCCAGAGTCACTTTGGCCTTCACCGGCGGCAGACCGCCCTCGCTGCCTTCGTGAAGCTCTACCGTGGCTCGCATGGAGTTCTGCGCACAAGAAGACACAGGCCTGGAACTACAGTTCATGACATGGCTCAGGGAGGGGCCTCCTCCAAGCGGACGAACCGAAACGTGAGTTAAGGAGACCACAACAAACTAGAGGATGAACTGCAGCGGTAGGTTTACCTTGAAGAGCTCAAACAGCATGTGGAAGAGGTGGGAAGGCACGTACACAGCCTGGATAGGCCTTGGAGCATGAGCTAAAAAACAAAACAAACCACAGTAAAGACAAGTCAAACAAGGAGAAGCAGGCAGAGCCATTGGCTAGCTGGAAAAAAAACATTTTGCACACAAACGTGGACCTCACACACGTCTCCTTTGAAGTTAATGACATGTGTGCACTTTGAACAGGACTGGACTCAATCCAGCTGTAATATAAAAGGTTTAAAACGGTCCGTTTGGCTACTGCAGTTTTACCACAAGTGCTTTATAGGAGCAACTGACAACCAGTTGAATCTATCTCACTTCTACAATACCCTGGATACTATAAAAACACTGTTTTCGTATCAATAGTCGAACATTCCGTACCAACGTTTCCATCCACATTGAACTGCTGACAGACGCATGCTTTCTCTCATCTCTCTTGCGCAGACAACTTTCATGCGTAGGCCAAAGATGTCGGGAAGTTTCTAAAATGTACGATTGAAACGCTTTTGAAAGTTGCCGTTTTTGGTCGATGAAATCCCGATTTCAGTGCGGAATGGAAAAGTAAGAGCATTGTTGTGGACAAGGCCCGCCAGAAAGACAGATGATGTAGTAGCAGCAAACATCTCTTACTGTGAAACTCTTCAACCTTGAGGTCAGGGGAAGCCATGTAGTACTTCTCACAGAGCATCTTGGCTGTCTCGTAGGCATCTGGAGACACACGACAGATTAGCCTCATTCAACTGGACTCCCCGCTTCACATCGAGACACTTCCTCTCCTAGGAGAGTTCCCAAGGACCTTTGTATGGTTATGGGCAGACAATTTCAACACGTAGACATTCCTTCAGGAAATGTTGATAAGGTAAACCATCTGGGCTCAGTTCACTCGTTGTGTTTGACTTCTAGGTCGAGTTGTTGATATTTCCAGATAGCATAGATTCATAGAAGTCCGATTTTCGCACCTCGAGATAATGCTTTTGGAAGGACTAGAACAAAATGTGAATTCAGATTGAAAGGTTTGAATGTAAGCTGTGGTGGTTTATCCTCTGAACCAGGCCAGACTGGTGTCCCTAAACCCTCCCGTCGTGCTGGTGGACCTCACCTCCGACCACCTCGGCCACGTTGCAGGCGGGGTCGATGCTGCCGATGTGCTTGGGATGTGCGGGGTTGGTGTCGTTGCCAAACAGCAAAGCTAGGAAGGGAACCAATCAAAACAGAGCACGTCGTCAACTGGGGAAAACTCTTCTCGACCGCACTCTAAGATTGATCTGAGGCCCGGCAGAACAACAGCGCTGAAGGAGAACCAAGAAAAGGTGTGTGTGGGGGGGGGGGGGGGGGGGGGGGGGGGGGGGGGGGGGGGGTGGGGGGGGGGGGGGGGGGGGGGGGGGGGGGGGGGGGGGGGGGGGGGGGTGGGGGGGGTGGGGGGGGGGGGGTGGGGGGGGGTGGGGGGGGGGGGGGGGTGGGGGGGGGGGGGGGGGGGTGGGGGTCCACCTGAGCCCTGTGCCTCAACGACACGCACAAGGTCACACCGCCACACCTCGGCCCGCCGTGGTGAACGCCGTCGGGCCGCAGAGTGGCTCACTCAGTAGACTCACCTGTTCAGAGTTCACCTGGACTCTGTAGAGCCTCCCCCCCCCCCTCTCCTCCTGAACACACCCCTCTTCAGCACTGATAATATGTTTGCACGTCCTGGCACTTAAAAATAGCACTTAGCATGTTATAGCGCCTTAATCTAGCTATCTGTGTTGTGTACGGGGAATGGGATAGCCTAACATTGGTACTGCTTGCCACTTCCTTACTGTTCAGACAGAAAATGTACTTCATAAGATCATAAGTGGCTTTGGATGAAAGCGCCTGCTAAATGCCCTTAATCTAAGTGTCACTGTGTCTCCTGAATGGACCTGGTGGTTCATCCTGACCAACGACTCCTACACTCAGACCCCCCGTGGACGACAGCCTGCCTGTAACACTGAGTGCACTGCTCACTGTGCTGGTTGATGAGCATGCGGAAGGAGATGCGATTGGTGTAGAAGCGGTCCAGGAAGTACTGGATGCTGCTGCTGATGAACGGGTCGAAGCCAAACTTCTCCTTGTACTCAATGACCCCCTGGGCCATGGTCGGGACCACGTCGTTATGGCGATTACGGATCTCGATCAACAAGTCCAGGAAACTGGGATGGGGTCAAAAGTCACATAAAGTAAATGTATCTGTTTAGCCCCAAGGTCAAAGCTTCAAAGTGCTTAAAGGCCAGTGTGTGTGTGTGTGTGTGTGTGCGTGCGCGCGCGTGTATGTGTGTGTGTGTGTGTGTTCTTTCTTCCTGCTTCGGCTAGGATGTTGTACGTGGAAAATAAGCAGTAAAATTCCCTTTCCTTAATATAAGATAATATAACCATTATCTAACTGCTCTGAATATTAAATATTCATGACCAGGACCTGAAAAGGTTGCTTCTTATCTAAATCTCTTTATCTGTGTTTATGGCGCCCCCACACAGGTGTGTCTTTCACGCCAGCCTTACTAGTGTTGTATAAACACAAACTGTTACCGTGGGGACGGGCCGAAGCAGAGTATTCAATAAGGAAAGGGATCTGTGTTGGTACCTGACCTCTACCTGACCTCTACCTGACCTCTACCTGACCTCTACCTACAGGCATCCTGAGCAAGATGCCCACTGGCTCATTGGAGATGATTAAGATGAATGAATGAATCTACAAAGATGTGTCCATTTGGATAAATGGTTACTAAAAGGTAGTAGTAGTTGCCTACAACGGATACAAGTGTAGGAGCAAAACAATTAATCCATCCATTTAATCATCCAGGTCTGTACTCACTCATTCAGAACTTGAGGGTCCTCCCCTTTTCTGTTCTCGTAGTCCAGCAGCTCTACAAAGCTCTGCATGTACCTAAAAGGTCAAAGGTTAAGCATAGGTCAAAGGGCGACCACAGCGACCACAGCGCGCGCACACACACACACACACACACACACACACACACACACACACACACACACACACACACACACACACACACACACACACACACACACACACACACACACACACACACACACACACACACACACACACACACACACACACACACACACACACACCACTTCTGGACCAGCCGGACCGAGGGCTGGCTGAGCAGCTGGTCCGGCAGCAGGTTGACCTCTCTCATGGTGTTGGCCAGACGCACTGGGAGCTCCTTACGGAGGAACAGGTACGACGTCTTTTCACACGCATTCTCCTGGCCTATCAGAGCCAAGACAAACCACAACATAGACCACTCGAAACTGAAGCTCTGCAGGATAAAAGGAGGAAGGACGATGTTGAAACTTGTGTGTTTCAGTCGTTTCTAAACCTCCTTTTCTTTCGAACATGCGTTGCACAACTGGTCCCTTGACTTTAACAGTGATTCACCTTCATGCGTGCGGATCATGTTAGTGAAGAGGTTTCACTTTAGTATTAATTATGGCATTGTATGGTTATACATTTCAGACAGGCAGTTGAACTGTTGAATTAATGATTAATTTACATTATGAATCCATCTTTGGTGAGCCTAAGAGCCATAAACAGTGGTGGAGAATGACCCCTGGCACAGTTAAAGTCATCCATTCTGGAAAACAGAGATTGGCCGAAGCCTTTACAACCAGGAGGTTTCTGGGGTCCAAAGCAGTACGAACTTTGCTGTATAGGACTGATGTATGTCTACACGGAGCCAGAGGTGACCGTGAGATACACGCAGTCATCAACAGTATAAAACCCAGTGGAACGGCTCATTGTGGTCCCGTGTCTCATTAGCAATGGGCCTGGGTCTGGAGGAACAATCCGTGCGTAAGGTTTGAAACAATCAACAACAAGCGCTAAACTAAAGCACGGATGCGGATGCCACAGGAAGCCATGGGGAGCTGGTGTGTCCGCGTCCCAGCTGGGCACAGGATAGCCGTGCAGGACAGGGTTAGGTCCCCTCGTCGCCTAGCAGTGTGTAGCTGGACCCGGTGAGGCACCAGAACACACCACACCGGCCCGGGGAAGGGGAAGGATCACATGATCCAAACACAAGCTCATTACCGGACATTAATGGGTCGTAACAGCGAGCCTGTGAGGACTACAAAGACCAGAGATCTCCCACTGGTATTCAATCAACTGATGCAGAGACAAATATAAATGCTATATAGTGTAACTAATATCAAATTTTATAAATCAGTAAACTTCTACTATGTTAACTGCTGGGAAGGAAGGGTCATTATGATATTGCAGAACAGAAAATGATGCAACAGGCCATGCTGTATACGGTTTCTCAATGAGTGCTTTTGATCCAGTGAAACTGGCGCACCAGTTCTGACGGAGACGCATAAACACTGAGGACGACCTGGACAATGTTGGTCAAACATTTGGATTCAGTGATGGCCAAATCAACCGATGTTCTTCTAGTTACATCTTAAGGGAGCTGTGAGACATAGAGATGATTGCAGATGGATTAGGAAAAGCCTTTGGCGCATTTAAGCCTGGTGCCTAGACACAAGAGCAACAGAGGGGGTCATGTGACGCGTGCCACTCGGATCCCCAGATCAAACTCGTGTACATCTGGATTGGTCTTGAATGACGAGGTTTAACTGGACGTCATTATCTTTTCATTTAGCACAGAGCTACTTCAACTCGTCGGTGGATGTTGGATGAAGATACTAATAAATTCCATTACAATGAGTAGATGTTTCACAATGTGACAATATAATTGCTCTAGGCATGTTTATAGAAAAATATGTATGCTTGGTTTGTCTCCTACACATTGTGTAGGCCATGGATCATAGGGTCCGGGCCATCAGTTGTTTATCAAGAAGGAGGGATACAGAAAGATACAAACACAGGATCCATGTCCATTGTTATCAAACTCACCGAAGTCAAGGAACTGTTTGATGGACAGCGGGGATGGAGAGAACCGGGAGTAGTACTCTATTCTGGGGTTGTTGTGTTTCAGAAGAGCAAAGAAGAGCCTCATCTTGAAAAGTTGATGAGGACGGGGACCCCGTCTGTGAAACAACGCGATCCTAACCTCCCGACCACCTTCTCATCAAAACAACAGTGACAACGACGCGCGTCGGGTCCTGTCTGCGTCCACATCTGAGAGGAGCTCGGGTTGGCCGCGCGACTAGGTCCTGACGGGTCGAGGGGTTAAATTTCGGAATAAAACAACGGGTTAAAGATACACTGGCACAACATTGTTGCATACGCGTTGCACATCACGTAGTCAAAGCTAAAGGCAACCACTCTTTAGGATGGATTGCACTGTTGACAGAGGAACACCATTGGCTTAGAACCCAGAAGTGACAATGTTGTACGATGAACCGATTGGTGGAAGGGCGTGTCACTCCTCCGCTAAACCTACTTTACCCATGAGAGTCTGTACTCTGTTTTTTCGAGCAAGGTCTCGCTGCAGCCTGTAGGACATGGACATCCAACGTCCAAGTGCTGTCACGTGATGACAAGATGGCGGACGCGGTGAGACTCCTAGCTGTGGCCCAATTCCTCTACGAATAGTCAAATCTCCTAACCTTTATGCCTCCTTTACTTAACCTTTGTGGAGAACGTGATCGGGTCAAGGAGAGTTAAAAATGTGCTTCCTTTCGAACATAGAAAAGACAGCGCTGTGTAAAAATGAATTCGACTCCACTTTTCCTAACGGACGTCATTGCGCGACGGGGAGTATTGCTGACCTCTAGCGTCTCTACGGTGGAACTACAGTTTTCCGAAGTTTGTCTACAACAAGCGCTCTTTTGATCAATGCGTTCTTGTATTGATTTCAATCAGGTTGTCGCCAACAGTGAGAATCCCAATTCACATGTGAAAAAAAACAGGCTCAACTTACGTTGATTTTGAAATTAACTTCCCCCAGTAGTCTTTCTTAAATGTGAATTCTGCATTTTATTTTCTTATGGTGTATATAGGCCTAGGCCTATGTGTGCTTAATAACCAACAATATATGATTTCATTTCGATTCAAATGATATGTTTCTGGAATTGGTATCCATTATTATAAATGTTATTGTCTGCCCTTCTCTTCAAACCAACCAATACAAAATATAGAAATAAAGAAAAGACAAATATTATGTCTCCTCCATTTCGGACAGTTTGCGCTTCCTCGGGATACGGAAGATATGTGGTAGAGTTCCTCTTGCCATCTCTCTGCCCTCCTCCGTGAAATGAGCAAACCGTCTGCCACGCACACACACGCACGCACACACACACACACACACACACACACACACACACAACACCACACACACACACACACAGACACACACACAACACACACACACACACACACACACACACACACACACACACACACACACGAATAGTTGTTGTAGATCATTGTTACGGTTGTGCGTTAATATTGGAATTCACAGCACATCTGCTTCAGAAGAACTATACCCTTCAGTATGGAGATTCTCCAACAAAGTGGAGCACCACCACTTCCTGAGATGTGGCATGTCATGCTGTGGAAGATAACAGTATATCAGTCAGAATTAACTTCGAAAGACTGCAATGAGAGTAGACTGTTTGTACTCGACTACATCATAATTTTGCATTAACTTTAGCCATTTCATTTTCGTATATTGTCCTTTGTGTGTATGTATCTAGTATACTATTTGAAATTTCGTTGAGATAAATAGGTTGCATGTAGTTATAAGTATTATTTAAAGCGTCTGCTATCGTGGATCAATACGTTAGCTTAAGGAGTGGACCCATCAAAAACACATTTCACAAACGCATGTTTTTGCAATCACAATTAGGTTGTTTCCTTCATTACTTTTAGTTACTTGCCATCGTTGTCATCTTGGCGAAGTAGTCGAGTAGTCGAGAAGAGAATGAAGCTGTCCCGAGCCATTAGCCAGTGACGTCAGTGGGGGTGGCAAGTGGAATCACTTGACAGCACTTGTCCATGCCCTACAAGCCGCAGCGAGACATTATAGGTTTTTTCAGCACCAGTTTGAAGACTACGCCACGTCGAAATCTATTTTCATGATTCGATGTCTTATTATTACGTTATAGTACTTTAAGTTAGCTGATATATTGTTTATTTCCTAAAGCGCCGCAGCCGGATGAATCGTTCTTTGTGTATGTAAAATAAAAAAAACATTTTTTCAATCGATTCCATTTTCAATAGTTTTTTAATGACATAAACAATAAACATTCTCCAAAAGCAAAATCATTAGCAAAAATGTAAACGAGCAAGTGGCTGGTGGGTAGGCAGGCACCAGACGGTATGTACCGCTACCTAGCGGCGGTTTGGTGCAACGCCGTTCTAACAAAGTGAAGTTGGTCCCTCACACGACCCCAGCTATAGAATCAACAATTACATATTTTTTATAATCACGTCATACAGAGTCAAACACATACACACAGATTTGGGATTTATGACGCTATGGTCAGTTTGGTGTTCTTGACCATTTCCTGCTTGTCCTCTTCTTCTTCAGATAAAGGCTCGTAGTGTCTACGGTACAGCAGGCGCGTTACCAAGGTGATGATGAACATCTCCAGGATCAACAGCTGCTGGCTCATCACTAGAGAGAGAGAGAGAGAGAGAGAGAGAGAGAGAGAGAGAGAGAGAGAGAGAGAGAGATAAGGTCAGCTTACCTTCTCTTATCTTAGCTTTACTGTGTGTGTGTGTGTGTGTGTGTGTGTGTGTGTGTGTGTGTGTGTGTGTGTGTGTGTGTGTGTGTGTGTGTGTGTGTGTGTGTGTGTGTGTGTGTGTGCATGCTGGCTCACAGTATCCGCGGGCAGTGGAGGAGTAGGGCGGGGCACAGGCGATTGTTCCATTCATTGCCAGGATGTTGATGATCGCTGACTGCAGTTGACTCAGAACAAGCACCAGCTGAAGTAATCACACACACACACACACACACACACACACACACACACACACACACACACACACACACACCACACACACACACACACACACCACACACACACACACACACACACACACACAAACAGGTACAGACAGGTTACCCTCCCATGCCAGACCAAACTTGTGGTAAACACATTCACAATAACATTTCAGCAAATTGCAACACTTGCGATAGAGTGTCTCTGTGAATGTCTCTCTCTTTGTAAATGTGTGTTTGGGGGTGCAGGTTGGTATCTCTGTGGAGCTCAGGTGTTGGGGCGCACGTTGGTATCTCTGTATTCAGCTCAGGTGTTTGGGGGTGCATGCTGGTATCTCTCTATGTAGCTCAGGTGTTGGGGTGCATGCTGGTATCTCTCTATGTAGCTCAGGTGTTGGGGTGCATGCTGGTATCTCTCTTTGTAGCTCAGGTGTTGGGGTGCATGCTGGTATCTATGTGTAGCTCAGGTGTTGGGGTGCATGCTGGTATCTCTGTGGAGCTCAGGTGTTGTGGTGCATGCTGGTATCTCTGTGGAGCTCAGGTGTTGGGGTGCATGCTGGTATCTCTCTGTAGCTCAGGTGTTTGGGGGTGCATGCTGGTATCTCTGTGCAGCTCAGGTGTTTGGGGGTGCATGCTGGTATCTCTGTGTAGCTCAGGTGTTTGGGGGTGCATGCTGGTATCTCTGTGTAGCTCAGGTGTTGGGGTGCATGCTGGTATCTCTGTGTAGCTCAGGTGTTTGGGGGTGCATGCTGGTATCTCTCTGTAGCTCAGGTGTTTGGGGGTGCATGCTGGTATCTATGTGTAGCTCAGGTGTTGGGGTGCATGCTGGTATCTCTCTGTAGCTCAGGTGTTTGGGGGTGCATGCTGGTATCTCTGTGTAGCTCAGGTGTTGGGGTGCATGCTGGTATTTCTCTGTAGCTCAGGTGTTTGGGGGTGCATGCTGGTATCTCTCTGTAGCTCAGGTGTTGGGGTGCATGCTGGTATCTATGTGTAGCTCAGGTGTTTGGGGGTGCATGCTGGTATCTCTGTGTAGCTCAGGTGTTGTGGTGCATGCTGGTATCTCTGTGGAGCTCAGGTGTTGGGGTGCATGCTGGTATCTCTCTGTAGCTCAGGTGTTTGGGGGTGCATGCTGTATCTCTGTGGAGCTCAGGTGTTTGGGGGTGTGTTCCGTGGGTCGGTGATGCGGCAGGGGGCGTGTCCGGGGCTGACCTGGTACATGGCGTATTTAGGGATGATCTTGATGCTGCGCAGGGCGACCCGGAGGTGCATGAACATGATGGCGACGGGCCACAGGGCGATGATGGTCAGCACTCCCACCAGAGGGTTGATCCATATCGCCGCGCCGGTGATCTCCAGCTGAAACCAGAGACGAGTGTGTCACTGGTCATCAATTTTGTGATAATGTGTGTGCGTCTTATCCTAGCTATGTTTGTTGTATACAGGGAATGGGTAAACCTAGCAACAGTAAGTATTTGGCACTTTTTCTTTTGAACATCCTTAATGTATCGAAAGCGATATGTTTGTCCTTCTGACAAATGTACCTGTAAGTCGCTTTGGCTCAAAGCGTCTGCTTAACGCTCTAGATCTTGGCACTGGGAGGAGGTCTTCTGATTGGCTGTGAGGGCCGTGTGTGCGTGTGTGTGCGCGTGTGGTGGTCACGTGTGTGTCCATGTGCAGCAGCTACTCACATCCGTCAGGTCAAAGTGGTTGTTGGTGTAGAGCACGATGGATAGCACGGTGAAGGCGATCTTCAGCACAGCGAACTGGAAAGAGCCGAGCTTCAGGAGGAAGAGGGACCGCCTGGGAGTGGGGACGGAGGAGGAAGAATTAGTATTCATCAGTATTGTTTTGTGTTATAAACTACTGTTTAAACAGTGTGTGTGTGTGTCGACCATCTGTGGATTAGAGGATTTGAGAAGGATTCTTGCAAAGGGGAATGATGCAACACCAGAGCAGACTCAAACAAGTTGGATCTTCCCGGCTGTCCTAATGGAGAATATTTAACTCCTATACTTAAGTCATTATACATTCCCCTCGTTAATGGTACTTTCCTTTCCTTTTTGTTTCTATCATAAATATTTAAAGATTCTATGAGTCACTAAACATGGTCACCACATGGCGGCGGATCATTAAGGAGCCCGATCTACGCTCCGAGTCCAAACACTAAACCTTTCCAGAAGACGTTGTCTTTTATCTTCTCAAGATGGTGCGTCCACACTGAGAGCTGACTGCTGAACCCTGGAGCCAACGGGCCCCACAGAATAACAACATTAGGACGGATCTCCTTTGTTTATGAGCTCAACACTGCAGGGACCACATGTGCTTCTCAGTGACTAATGGGCTCGTCCTGTTCAAAGATGTGGAATGATAGATATATAGATGATATATATATATATATATATATAGATATCTATATTTTATTGATAGATATATATATAAATGATATATATAGATCTATATATATATTTTATTTGTGTCAAGGAGCTTGACACAAAGCCTGAAGCCTTATTTCTCCCCAGTAGAAGGAGTCATGGCTGAGATGCACATGTGACCCTCTGTAACATCACCCCACCCCCCCCACCCCTCCCCCACCCCCCCACAGCCCACCACCCCCTCCACCACCTCCACCCCCTCCACCACCACCACCACCCCCACCTCCACCACCCCCTCCACCACCACCACCACCACCACCACCTCCACCACCACCACCACCACTTCCACCACCACCACCACCACCACCCCACCACCACCACCACCACCACCACCACCACCACCACCACCTCCACCACCACCACCACCACCCCTCCTCCACCACCACCCACCACCTCCACCACCACCACCCACCACCCCCCCCCCACCACCACCACCACCACCACCACCACCACCACCCCCCATGTACATAGGGGACGAACAGGGGCCGGGTTCAACGACCAGGAGTTTATATAAAGGAGGTCCGTTCCCCAGCTCCTCTTTGCCCCCATCGATCCCCCACTGGGTGGGAGGTCATCAGAGAGCCCCCATCGATCCCCCCACTGGGTGGGAGGTCATCAGAGAGCGACACAACGTGAGACGGCTTTCCCTGGTGGAGCTCAGCGGCCAGCCCTGTGTGCTGGGCGTACTCCACCCTGATTGGGTGGAGTACGCCCAGCCCTGTGTGCTGGGCGTACTCCACCCTGATTGGGTGGAGTACGCCCAGCCCTGTGTGCTGGCCGTACTCCACCCTGATTGGGTGGAGTACGGCCAGCCCTGTGTGCTGGGCGTACTCCACCCTGATTGGGTGGAGTACGGCCAGCCCTGTGTGCTGGCCGTACTCCACCCTGATTGGGTAGAGTACGGCCAGCCCTGTGTGCTGGCCGTACTCCACCCTGATTGGGTTAGGGTTCCCTCTGTGTGGAACACGGCCGATGGACATTAGAACAACAGTACGAAAGGGAAGCAACACACGGCTAAGGCACCCGGCTGGCATTAACTCTTGAAGGGGTTTCTGCAGAGTCGGCGCCAGAACAGATCTACTGGAGGGGCACGGGTCCCCAGCGGGGGGGGCAGTGCCGTTTGAGAAGTATTTTAACTCAGTGGTGACCTCACAGTCAAACACAGCAGAAATGCTATCAAAAACAAAACACATTTTTCTTTATATTATTAGGCTTATTATTAGCAACTATATGTTGTTTTTGTTGTTGTCGAGGCTATGTGGTAGTAGCCCTATGCACAAAGTTTACGCGGCCACACAAACAAAGACGAAAATAAAAGGCGGAAGGTGGTCGTGGAGGCAAAACACCGATAAATGCAGTTCACCCACCTCTGATATGTCAGAAAGAGTTTATTCACCTCTCAACAGTTTATGCACCTAAAAAAATAACATTAAGTAGGCCTGCCGCTGGTTATAAACCTTAGACAACAGCCTCAACAATCAACAAAAACACCCTGCAGAACATGTCCGCTGACGCTAGGCCTTCAGGTAGCAAGTAGCCTATTGGACAGGCCACTCACCAGGCAGAAATAACACAAGGCCATGTACAGAGAGCCAGGGCTTCAAGGAGTGAAATGAACAACGTCTAAGTGCTGTGTCCTTCCATTTGCTTGTGCATTTGCGTGTCAAGGCTAAGCAATTTTCGTAAAACCATTTTTTTGATAATTAGGCTAACTGTCTATAATATGGGCGGACAAACTGTCTACCATATTATTTTCAATTCAAACCAGGATTCTGCACGCTGCAGCTTAACGTTATGTTGAATCAAATGTAACATGTTTACTCAGCAAACAATGAGCACTGACCAAGCCTAACCTGCATGCACAACCAAAATGATGCGATTCCCCCATTCGTTTATTTTATTTTATTTAAGTTACATTTTGCCCATTTAATATTAAAAGAATAACTAAAATGGATTTTTTCTTTTGGCCACGCCATGACCTGTGGTAGGAGGGGCATTAATGACCGCTGGGGGGGGGGCACGGCCCCCAAATGCCCCACCTTAGCGCCGATACTGGGTTTCTGCCATGTGCAGAAACCCTACACTGTTCATACCGTGAACAGTGTAGGGTTTACCTGAAGCAGCCGGACCCTTCTCTAATGTTGGACTCCAGGGTTGTGAGGCCAACTCGGCCACCACAAGGATGATGTTCCACTTCCCAGCTTCACCCTGACCTGGACCCCAACCCTGACCCCGATTAGAGATAAATGAGAGCGTTCCACTCTATATATAGGTCCCCCCCCCCCTCACCGTGTGATGCCCACATGGGGCAGGCAGGGGCAGCAGCAGCAGCACGGACCAGTGCTGATCCTCAGCTTGTGTTTGGGCGCCCGCGCCAGGAAGGCCTCGTCCCCGCCAACCTCCTCCAGCATCAGGACCAGGAACTTAAACACCACCACGGCAAAGTAACTGGGGGGGGGTTAATGAGGTCCGGGAGGCAAACGGACGTATAGATATTAGGGCTATTAAAAGAGAAGCAAGAGGCCTAAAACAACATGTTCTTTATTAATCCCAGACCGGAAATTTGGTTGTCACAGGACAGTAATAATAATAGGAAAAAGTTAATGATTAATTGATTCAATTTAAAATTACCCATTTTAATTAAGAGGTTAAACAAAGAACTTCCATATATATTTACAGAATATAATTCCTAATATTGTCTTCATCCACCTACTGTGCTCTCCAGAGTCAGCGATCGTGTTTCTCCCTCTTTGTGTTTCCCTGTCCTGTATTATTTCCCACACAGCAGGACTTCCATTACAGAACAAGGAGCTCAGTGAGAAATGGAAAATAGCATGGAGGAGGGAGAGAGAGATGAAAGGCCAGGAGGAGAGAGAGAGAGAGAGAGAGAGAGGGTGTGATGGGATGAAGAGGAGAGGAAACCCACCAGGCTGACGTCATATCAGTGAACATGGTCGCTCTGGGAATCCACATCCCCAGACAGGACATGGTGCCAATCACCTAGAGAGAGAGAGAGAGAGAGAGAGAGAGAGAGAGAGAGGAGAGAGAGAGAGAGAGAGAGAGAGAAAAGAGAGAGAGAGAGAGAGAGAAGAGAGAGAGAAAGAGAGAGAAAGAGAGAGAAAGAGACAGACAGAGGGAGAGAGAGAGAGAGAGAGAGACACTATGATACTATGTCACACCATTGAATCATTCTACCTTTTCAATGTACCGATTAGACTTTCCCTCTTCCTTTAAAGGCACCCAGTGCAACTTTATGTAAACATTCAATGAAAAATAAACATTCAATTTCTAGTCTTTTTTACACGTAGTAAGTTTCAATAACTCGATACCATTATATATCGACATTCAAGGAGCAAAGATGAGACGTCGTTTTGTGGTGAGAACTGATAGAAAATCGTAAACAACAACAATCGCCGGTGGGGAGAAGCCATTTTTCCATTGACTGGAAGCCTGCTTTTTTGTAGGTTACAAAAAATAAAGAAAATGGCGGCATTGTTGTTGTTATCGATTTTGTATCAGTTCTCACCACACAACCGACGTCTCATCTTTGCTGCTTAAATGCCGGTATGTAATGGTATGGAGTTATTGAAACTGACTACGTGTAAAAAAGACTAGAAATTGAATGTTTATTTTTAAGCCTCGAAAGTTGCACTGGGTGCCTTTAAGCCTCGGGGGGGGGGGGGGGGGGGGGGGGGGGAACCTACCGGCGCAGCTCCGTTGACCCATGCGATGACGCTCTTCTTGTTGGAAGGCACCTTCTTGTAGATGAAGACACACTCCTCGATGTAGACCACCATGGACACCACCGCCATGAAGGTCAGCACGGAGTACAGGATGATCCCGAAGACGTCCAACTCTGTCCAGGTACAGAGAATGGGGGGGGGGGGGGGGGACAGCATGAGAGAAGATGATGATATGATGATGGGGAGGAAGATGATAACGATGAGTGATTCATTCCCTTTCGACATCAAACCTGTAGAGACTGTACCATCAGAAGACTTACGTAAGAATTCTGTGGCTTCAGGGTACGTTGGCTCGGAGAAGGAAACACTGAAACACTGCCACGCACTCTGGGATGAATAAAGTTATGTGTTGAACTTGTGTTGACTTGAGGTCGAGATACTTTCGACAAGGTGTGGCCCTGTCATTCAGAGGTGTTGTCCAGTCATGTCCCGTAAAACACACACACAAACACACACGCAAACACACGCACCACACACACGCACGCACCATCACACATATGTGTAACGATGTGGAGCTTCCTGCATGTAATCAAGGGAATCTAACGGCGCTACAAACATCAGGCAACAGAAGTCTTGATTACGCGATGAAGCAGAGTCGGTGACTCCCACTTCTGGGAAGAGAGAGTACGGCCAGCCAACACAGGGAAGGTGTTAGCTCAACCACAGACAGCTGTGGGAGGACCACTGGGGTAACAAGGCAGGGGCTGGGTACTTGGCTGGAAGAACAAACACACCGGGTTGGGGACTCATTTTTCGAGAGAATCGTGAGTGGAATCCTGACCCATGCCCACGCATACGCAAGCCCAGATGCATGTACACACATACAAACACACACACACACACACACGCGCACGCGCACGCGCACACACGCACACACACACACACACACACACACACACACACACACACACACAAACCCTTATTTTAGTATCTGTTTTTTGTGACCTGTTGTCATGGTTGAGGAGGCCGGAAATCCAAAGACTTTATTGCCATAAATTACTAGTACTCCAGGGGCCTACGTTCAATAAAAAAAAGTTATTTGGTAAAAAATGTTGATGGGTAATGATTCAATGATATTGATCCTTAGATTGATCTCAAAATGCACAAAAGCTCGAGCTTGAGGATAACAATTAGAGAATGAGAAAATAAAATAAGTTTAAGAAGTTTAAAAACGGCTCTGATTCTATTTTACACAATAACGTTACGTTATTGCAAACAATATCGACTGACTTAAGGCCACGTTTATACGTAGGGGGGAAGAGGGTCAGGAGAATCCTCACTCAATTCCTGGATCCATAAAAGGGCCAATACTCTCTCCATTGTGTGTGCGTGTTCGTTTGGTTTGTGATATATCACAGTATTACAGGTTAAAGTTGTCATTGTCATAGTTTACAATATTTATTTTATT